>NC_090745.1:106361481-106373772 GCF_036898095.1 Palaemon carinicauda | reverse complement strand
TCCACAACTCCGATCCATACATCACAGTTGGTACAATCACTTTCTCATATAGAACTCTCTTTACATTCATGCCCAACCCTCTATCTTTTACTAACTCCCTTAACTGCCCCAACACTTTGCAACCTTCATTGACACTCTGGACGTACATGCTGCTCCACTGCCACCATTTGCTGCAACAACAGACCCAAGTACTAAACTGATCCACCTCCTCAAGTAACTCTCCATTTCAACATGACATTTCAACCTTGCACCACCTTCCTTCTCGTACATCTCATAACCATACTCTTACCACACATTAACTCTCAACTTCCTTCTATCACACATCCCTTCCAATTCTGTCACTAGTCGGTCAAGCTTCTCTTTCTGTGCCTGCTACCAGTACAGTAATCATCCCGCAAACAACAGCTGATATATTATATTATATATAATTATATATATGTATATAGATGATAAGATCAAGAGATTGATATTGAGTAACATCATCCTTCCAATAACAGTTATAGGATGCTCATTACAGATATTTTAATACATTACACAGAAACACAAAAACACACACATACAAGCACACATACACACGCACATACAAGCACACACACACTACACACACATATATTATTATATATACATGTATATAATGTATACATATATATACACACACTCATATATATACTATATATATATATATGCAAAAAATATATACATGAGAGAGAGAGAGAGAGAGAGAGAGAGAGATGAAAAACTTAGATTTCAAACAAAAATAAGTAATCATATAGTGACCCTCTATAGAATTCTGTAATTATTTAATAGTAATTTTTTTAAGAAATATCATAAACTATAATAACAATAATAATAATGATAATAATAATAATAATATAATAATAATATAATAATAATAATAATAATAATAATAATAATAATAATAATAATAATAACTAACGGAACCCGAGTTAATTACATGAAATGATATTTTCAAATACTAATTATCTTGTTCTAACCTAATACATGTTTGAATAAAATGTGAAAAGATTGGACTTTGCATATATAATTATATATATATAATATATATTATATATATATGTTAATATATATATATATATATATGTATATATAATATATATATATACATACATACATATATATTATATATACTATATATATAGAAAAGAAGCATTACATGAAACAATCTACAAAACTTCTTTAAAATACAATATTTCTATTGAAGGGTAGTTCCTCTTCTCTGGCCATGAGTACAATTATTCTGAGGACACATTTTCACTCTTCGAGTGTTCATAGACCTTGCTCCTGAGAAGGCTACCTAAACTTGTCCATGAATAAAGCAAGGTTGTGGTAGGTAGATCCCAACTATATCGAAAGTCTGTCCTTGATCTTTATAAATGGTCATTTAATGTGATAGGTGAACGGGAAATTGAGTAATGTCTGGGAAGATTTGAAGCAAAGAGTGATCAGAATTGTGATAATCTTTTACAATAAGAACGGATTAGTCGTTAAACGAAAAGACCTAAGATTAATTTTATAATCTAGGTTGTGGAAATGTATAAAACTATATTTTTGGTCTCATATTTAAAACAAAAGATTGAGGTGCTAAAGACACCAAATTGAGAAAACAATATAAGATGTGCCTTTGGTGAGGTAATCAGATTCTAATGTGAATTTGAAAAGAGTATACTATGAAATTATTCCAGTTTTCTTTACAGCATGACACACGAGTATACCATGAAATTATTTCCGTTTTCTTTAATGCGTGAGAGACAAAAATAAATAACACATACGCTATTGTATTAATATATAGATAAAAATAATAATAATAATAAATAATATAATAATAATAATAATAATAATAATAATAACATGCTTTTATAAAATGTATGATAATGTTGTTAATATCATGAATAACTAGTTATGTTAATATTACGATAGAAAATATGATTTCCGTTTTACATATCACAAAATTAAGAAAAAAGAAACCACCACTATATGCCCTCAAAATAACTATATCTTCCAGGTTTATTCTACCTTATCCTCTTTGTTGTAAGCTTTATATCATGCACTGTAAGTGCTGCAATTCCCGTTGCAAATAAATTGCAACAATTTCCATGCAAAATGTCTCAAATAAAACTGCATGCTGCAATGTACTCTCACATTCATAAGAAGTTTGGAAGTTTTATTTGAATTCCGTTGTCACTTAAGATATTTACATTTGTAGGAGTAGAAAGAAAAAGAGACAGAGACAGAGAGAAAATATCGGATGATTGCAAGTGTCAAGGTAAACGACGAGGCAATAGAATTATCACTCTATTTACTGCTAGAAACATTACTCTCTCTCTCTCTCTCTCTCTCTCTCTCTCTCTCTCTCTCCTCTCTCTCTCTTATTTGTAAAAGTGCTTCCCTCGGAAAAAAAATTCTCTTTTAATTTCAGAAAAAAATTCACAAAAGAATAACGAAAGGTAGTTTTGTTGATAACTTTAAACGCATTTCAGAATAAGACAATAATGATAACACTGATCAATAAAGTGGTTTCAAAACTAAGTTTTTTAAAAGGATTTTATGCATACTCTCTCTCTCTCTCTCTCTCTCCCTCTCTCTCTCTCTCTCTCTCTGTCTCTCTCTCTCTCTTCTCTCTCTCTGCAATGCACAATGCACGACAAGAGATAATAATGGAGTGGCCGTGTTTCTATCTGCTTCCAGCTCTGAAACCTCAAAACCTCTCTACTGAAGTTAAATGAAAACGTTATGTCATGAATTTGCTTTTGAGAGGAACTGGAGATTAGCACATGAAGACAGAAAATGATGATATAAACCAATTCGAATTAAGCTATATTGTTGTATGAATTTTGTTGCTTTATCTTGCATATATATATATATATATATATATATATATATTTTTCAAAGTATGTAGGATCAACAGTTGCAAAGGATGAAGATCTGGGGGCAGAAATAAACCACAGAATACAAGCAGGATGGAAGAATTGGAAAAAAAAGGCGCGTGAAGTACTATGTAACGGGAAAATACGGGTTAAGTTGAAAGGTAAAGTACACAGGACAGTTGTGAGGACCAGCAATGATGTAGGGAGCGGAGGACATGGGCAATAAAGAGGACAGAAGAGAAGAAGCTGGATGTGCAGAGATGGATGTGTAAGGTGACAAGAAGTGATGAGATACGGAATGCGGTAATTAGGGGTACTGTAGGAGTTAGAGAACTATTAGATAAGATCCAAAAAAGTAGACTGAGGTGGTATGGTCATGTCATTAGAAAAGATGAATGGTATATTGGGAGGAGAGTGATGGAGATGGGAGGTGAAGGGGATGAGAAGTAGAGGGAGACCAAAGCGAAGGTGGGTGGACTGTATCAAGGATGACCTTCGATCAAAGGGATTAACTGGTGATGAAGTGTGGGACAGAGGTAGATGGAGAAAACAACCCAGAAACATCGAAACCCACATAGAAGTGGGAAAATATGTAGACAAAGAAGAAGAAGAAGATCTGGAAAGCCAGAATCCGCTTGGCAATGATGCCTGTCTCCTAATGGCTCTTAATCCAGATGTCTGCCGCACACAAACAAAGGCACTTCTGTTCCACTATTCCAGTACAAAGGGTTCTTCTCCAAGGGACACAGCATACTAGAAGACATCAGACTTATTCTCTTCCTGCATTTTTTCATTCGACAAAGAGACAGTACAGTGAATCTTTGTGAAGGAATAATGCATACGAGAGCAAGTGTGCCTTCTTCGCTCTTCTGAATCCCTCTTGCAGTTTATTCCCTTTAGATCTGGAAAGCCAGAATCCACTTGGCATTGATTGCCTGTCTTTTAATGGCTATTAATCCAAATGGCTTCCACACCCACACAAAGGCACTTCTGTTCCAATATTCCAGTAAAAAGGGTTTGTCTCCAAGGGACACAGTATACTAAGGGACATCAGACTTTTTTCTCTGCATTTGTTCACCTAAACAAAGAAACAGTACAAGTGAATCTTTGTCAAGAAATATGCATAATAGAACAAGTATGACTTTTTCACTCTTCTGAATCCATCTTGCAGATTATTCCCTTTAGATCTGGAAAGCCGGAAGCCACTTGGCATTGATTGCCTGTCTCTTAATGGTTCTTAATCCAGATGTCTGCCACACCCCAAACAAAGGCAGATCTGTTCCACTATTCCAGTACAAAGGGTTCTTCTTCAGGGGACACAGCATACTAGAAGAGGTCAGACTTATTTCCTATGCATTTGTTCACCTGACAAAGAAACAGTAAAAGTGAATCTTTGTAAATGGATAATGCATACAAGAGGAAAGTTACTTCGTCCCTCATCTAAATCCATCTTGCAGATTATTCCCCTTAGATCTGCAAAGCCGGAATCCACTTGGCATTGATTGCCTGTCTAATGGCTCTTAATCCAGATGGCTGCCACACCCAAAACAAAGGCACTTCTGTTCCACTATTCCAGTACAAAGGGTTCTTCTCAAGTGACACAGCATACTAGAACACATCAGACTTGTTTCTTCTGCATTTGTTCACCTGACAAAGAAACAATACAAGTGAACTTTGTCAAGGAATAATGCATAACAGAACAAGTGTGACTTTTTCCCTCTTCTGAATGCATCTTGCAGATTATTCCATTTAGGTCTGGAAAGTCAGAATCCTCTGGCATTGATTGCGTGTCTCTTAATGGCTCTTAAATCCAGATGGCTGCCAGACCCCCCCAAAAAAACATATCTGTTCCCACTATTCCAGTATAAAGGTTTCTTCTCCAAGGGACACAGCATACTAGGAGACCTCAGACTTATTTCTTTTGCATTTGTTCACTTGACAAAGAAACAGTACAAATGAATATTTTTCAAGGAATAATACATACGAGAACAAGTGTGACTTCTTCCCTCTTCTGAATCCATCTTACAGATTATTATCTTTATATCTGGAAAGCCGGAATCACTGGCATTGATTGCCTGTCTTTTAATGCTCTTAATCCAGATGGCTGCCACACCCAAACAAAGGCACTTATTTTCCAGTATTCCAGTACAAAGGGTTCTTCTCCAAGGGACACAGCATACTAGAAGACATCAGACTTGTTTTTTTTTTTTTCAACATTTGTTCACCTAACAAAGAAACAGTACAAGTGAATCTTTATCAAGGAAATAATGCCTACGAGAACAAGTGTGACTTCTTCCCTCTTCTGAATCCATCTTACAGATTATTATAATTAGATCTGGAAAGCCAGAATACACTTGTCATTGATTGCCTGTTTTTGAATGGGTCTTAATCCAGATAGCATCCACACCCAAGCAAAGGTACTTCTGTTCCACTATTCCAGTACAAAGGTTTCTTCTCCAAGAGACAGAGCATACTAGAAGACGTCAGACCTGTTTTTTTCTGCATTTGTTCACCTGACAAAGAAATAGTATTGGTGAAATCTTTGTCAAGGAATAATGCATACTAGAACAAGTGTGACTTCTTCCCTCTTCTGAATCCATCTTGCAGTTATTCTCTTTAGATCTGGAAAGTTGGAATTCACTTAAGATTGATATCCTGTCTTATAATGTTTCTTAATTCAGATGGCTGCCACACCCAACAAAGGCACTTCTTTTCCAGTATTCCATTACAAAGGGTTCTTCTCTAAGGGGACACAGCATACTGGAAGGAATCAGAATTGTTTTTTTCTGCATTTGTTCACCTAACAAAGAAACAGTACAAGTGAATCTTTGTCAAGGAATAATGCCTACGAGAACAAGTGTGACTTCTTCATCTTCTGAATTCAATGTGCTGATTATTTCTTTTATATCTGGAAAGCCAGAATACACAACATTGATTGCCTGTTTTTTTAATGGTCTCTAATCCAGATGGCTACCACACCCAAGCAAAGGTACTTCTGCTCCACTATTCGAGTCCAAAATTATTCTTCTCCACGGGACACAGCTTACTAGAAGGACGTCATACTTGTTTCTTTTGGTTTGTTCACCTGACAAACAAAACAGTACAAGTGAATCTTTATTAAGGAATAATGCATACTAGAACAAGTGTGACTTCTTCCCTCCTCTGAATCCATCTTGCAGATTATTCCCTTTAGACTTGGAACGTCTGAATCCACTTGGCATTGCTTGCCTGTGTCTTGATGGTTCTTAATCCAAAGGGCTGACACACCCAAGCAAATGCACTATTACAGTACAAAGGGTTCTCTCAGGGACACAGCATGCTTGAAGAGGTCAGACATGTTTATTCTGCATTTGTTCACCTGGCAAAGAAATAGTACAAGTGAATCTTTTTCAAGGAATAATGCTTACTAGAACAAGTGTGACTTCTTCCCTCTTCTGAATCCATCTTGCAGATTATTCCATTTAGATCTGGAAAGCTGCCATCATCTTGGTAGTGATTGCCTGTCTTATAATGGCTCTCAATCCAAATGGCTGACACGCCCAATCAAAGGCACAACTGTTCCAGTATTCCAGTACAAAGGTTTCTTCTCCAAGGGACACAGCATACTAGAAGAGGTCAGACCTGTTTTTTTCTGCATTTGTTCACCTGACAAAGAAACAGTACAGGTGAATCTTTGTCAAGGAATAATGCATACGAGAACAAGTGTTACTTCTTCCCTCTGCTGGTTGCTTCTTGTAGATTGTTCCCTTTAGGTCTGGAAAGCCATAATCCTCTTGGCATGTATTCCCTTTCTTTTAACGGGTCTTAATCCAGATGGTTGCTACACCCCAAACAAATCAACTACTGTTCCACTATTCCAGTACAACGGTTTCTTCTCCAGGGGACACAGCATACTAAAAGAGGTCAGACCAGTATTTTCTGCATTTGTTCACCTGACAAAGAAACAGTACAGGTGAATCTTTTGTCAAGGAATAATGTATAATAGAACAAGTGTGACTTCTTCCCTATGCTGATTGCGCCTTGTAGATTATTCCCTTTAGGTTTGGAAAGCCGTAATCCTCTTGGCATTGATTCCCTGTCTCTTAATGGGTCTTAATCCAGATGGTTGCCACACCCAAACAAATCTACTTCTGTTCCACTATTCCAATGCAAAGGGTTCTTCTCAAGGGACACAGCATACTAGAAGAGGTCAGACCTTTTTTTTCTGCATTTGTTCACTTGACAAAGAAACAGTACAGGTGAATCTATGTCAAGGAATAATGCATACTAGAACAAGTGTGACTTCTTCCCTCTTCTGAATCCATCTTGCAGATTATTATCTTTAGTTCTGAAAGGTTGGAAACCACTCGGTATCAAGTCTCTGTCTTTCAATGTCTCTCATATAAAATATTTTTTCTTTACAAAAGTAAATTGAAACTATTTTTTCCAAATTTCAACCGAAACGTTAAAAATATTATCCACTTTTTTTTCTTTTTTCTTTATTTCTTCAATGTTTAGAACACTAAACACTCACTACGACTTTCACTACTCTAAACACTCATTCTTTCGATACACAGGATGTTCTTATGCTCTCGTATATCGCCCGTATTATATCAACACCCTTATAGATAAAAGAATGGTGTAATATCTTTATGCAGAAGGGTGATAACTCAAAACTTAAGAAGTATATCCCTCAATATTGTTTGGACAATTGTTTGTCAACCAATGATAGGGGCGCACTTGGTTAGGGCCGTAGTATTCACTCACTGTCTGCCATAGCTGTAGAGGAGACACATTTCGTATAACGGTTTCTGCCAGAAGATCGTATACCCCAGGTTCGTTGTCATAAGTTGTATATATGGGCGCTAAATATATTGTATCATTCACTTTTCTATCAAGCCCTTGGAAGTAACGCTTCTTGGTGCCCCAGTCAAAGACCAAACGCATATGCGACACATTTAAATGTTTAAGGCTGAAATATGTAATTTTGGATTCTTGAGATATTTGCTTTGTAGGATGACTCTACAGTCTCCTGGTACCCGCATCAGTCTCAGTCTCCTCCTCCTCGAATAGCTCCTGCAAGTTGGATTCCACCTTGGGTGGATGCTGCTGCCGATCGCAGTTCATGAAATAAAGGTCCTTAAATCCATATGTTTCCAAAAACAAATGTGCTCTTATTAGACAAAGTTTTGGTATATTAAAGATATTATTCCCCGCTCCTTGATGCTTACGAATAGTGAGAATAGTGGCGTTCCAACACATGTAACCTGGAATTAACCATATTGATCTCATGGCAAATGTGCCCATATATAATAGTAAATGACTTAATACGGAATTATCAGAACAATTTATCAGGAAATTGAATATTTCCTTATCTTGCACCAGTTTGTACGCTCTTCTCCTCTTCCTCCTCCTCTTCCTTTTCTTCCTCCTCCTCCTCCACCTCCTCCTCCTTCTCCTCCACCTTCTTCTCCTCCTCCTCCACCTTCTCCTTCTCCTCCTCATCCTATTCTACCTTCTCCTCTTCCTCCTTCCCCTCCATCTTCTTCTCCTCCTCTTCTACCTTCTCCTCCTCCTCCTTCTCCTCCACCTTCTTCTCCTCCTCCTCCTTCTCCTTCTCCTCCTCCTCCTCTTCTACCTTCTCCTCCTCCTCCTTCTCCTTCTCCTCCTCTTCTACCTTCTTCTCCTCCTCCTTCTCCTCCATCTCCCTCTCCTCCTCTTCTACCTTCTCCTCCTCCTCCTTCTCCTCCATCTTCTTCTCCCCCTCCTCTACCTTCTCCTCCTCCTCCTACTTCTCCTCCTCCACCTTCTTCTCCTCCTCCTCCTTCTTCTTCTCCTTCTCCTTCTCCTCCTCTTCTACATTCTTCTCCTCCTACTTCTTCTCCATCTCCTTCTCCTCCCTCTTCTACCTTCTCCTCCTCCTCCTTCTCCTCCATCTTCTTCTCCTCCTCTTCTACCTTCTCCTCCTCCTTCTGCTCCACCTCAACCTTCTTCTCCTCCTCCTTCTCCTTCTCCTTCTCATCCTCTTCTATCTTCTCCTCCTCCTCCTTCTCCTCCATCTTCTTCTCCTCCTTCTACCTTCTCCTCCTCCTCCTTCTTTCTCCTCCTCTTCTACCTTCTCCTCCTCCTCCTTCTTCTCCTCCTCCACTTTCTTCTCCTCCTCCTCCTTCTCCGTCTCCTTCTCCTCCTCTTCTTCCTTCTCCTCCTCCCTTCTTCTCCTCCATCTTCTTCTCCTCCTCTTCTACCTCCTCCTCCTTCTCCTCAATCTTCTCCTCCTCCTCCACCTTCTTCTCCTTCTTTTCTGTCGAATTTACCTGTTTCTGATAATTCATTCTCTCATAAGTCAGTCTATTCTCTAGGGATTCTACCTTCACTTCTTTTTCAAACAACTTCTGTTTAATATAAATATTTTCTATTGTTAGCGCGTCTAACTTATCTTGAAATTTATTATTGCATTCAAAGACTTGCTCTCTTAATGTAGTATTTTCGTCCTTTGCTTCTTTAAGAAAACCCAATAGTTCTTCTCGTAACCGATTATACTCCTCAAAATATTTCTTTTTCCTTGAGTAGCGCATTAGCTTCTAGATACCGAACTTTCCTTTGAAGGTAATCCTCCCGATTAGCTGTGGATTTTCTTCTTTTTTGTAATTTTCTATCGTCTCTTGATATTCCTCTAATTTTTTGTTTTTTCTGTTCAGTTGTCTCTCCGTTTTGCCGCGGCGGAGGTTCAAATTTAATGTCGTCTTCTTCCACTGCATTTTCAAGCCGCTGCTGCTCGTCGTTTGTTTCACTTTTCCTCTTAAATAAGACCATCTTCACTAAAAAGCTTCCTAAAATACCGGCTAACATAACCCCCCCCCCCCCCTCCTGGAACAATGAGTTCCATCCTGCACTCCAATTTTAAAAATTAGAGAGGAAGGGGCCGAT
Organism: Palaemon carinicauda; assembly: GCF_036898095.1. Classification (NCBI taxonomy): domain Eukaryota; kingdom Metazoa; phylum Arthropoda; class Malacostraca; order Decapoda; family Palaemonidae; genus Palaemon; species Palaemon carinicauda. The sequence goes on along the minus strand of NC_090745.1, from coordinate 106,363,981 downwards.
TAATGGAACGGAGTTCAAATCCATCCTAAGAATTTCCATATGCTTTACACATCTCTGAAGATCTTTAATTGTCTTTGAATAATCTCCTATTACTGGTACTGAGAACACCAGCCGTTGGAAAAACGTTTTCCCCATACCCCGCCCTCAGATAGGTCTGGCCGAGCGGGAAAGTAGGCCTAACCAAGATACAGCACGGAAGGCAAATGAGGATTGAATATCCTCAATTTGTCCCTCGAGTCGTATAACATCACACTTACGTTCCAAATGCTGTTCTTGAAGACCATTAAAAACAGCTGTAATAACACCATCAATAACACCATAAATAACACTATTAATAACACAGTTCAACATTGTTCAAAAAAACAGATGGCTCTCCCTCGATGTAGCTATATTTTAAAAAAAATAGCAATAATCGTCTGAAGACGAAATTAGTCCTGGAGACAAATCTAACTGGCTGTGGATCCCTTAAGACTCAAGAGAGAGAGAGAGAGAGAGAGAGAGAGAGGAGAGAGAGAGAGAGAGCAACAAATTCCTCAAAGATCTTTGTGGGTGGATGAGAAATCTCCCAGTTGTCTTCAACGGAAAAGATCCCCGTTTTTTTTACGAAGCCCTTAAGACTCAAGAGAGAGAGAGAGAGAGAGAGAGAGAGAGAGAGAGAGAGAGAGAGTAATGTCCACGAAGACAGTTCTGGGAGGATGAGAAATCTTCAGTTTTCTTCAGCGGAAAATATTCGTTCTTTACGACGCCCTTAAGACTCAACAGAGAGAGAGAGAGAGAGAGAGAGAGAGAAAGAGAGAGAGAGAGAGAGAGAGGAGAGAGAGAGAGAGAGAGAGAGAATAATTCCTCGAAGACCGTTTTTGGAAGGATGAAAAATCTTTAGTTGTCTTCAACGGAAAATATTCGATTTTTTCAACGCCCCTAGGACTTAAAAGAGAGAGAGAGAGAGAGAGAGAGAGAGAGAGAGAGAGAGAGAGAGTACTTCTCGAAGACATCAGAAAGGATGGGAAATCTTCAGTTGCCTTCAACCCTAAAAGATCCTCTTTTTTGCGCTGAAACGATTTTTTCCTATTGCAGGATTTTTCTTTTTACTTTGTTTATTTTGACGAGATTTTGCAGAAAAGGCGAAAATTTATAAAACGCTCATTTTTCCTTAAGCCGAAGTTTTCAAGAATATGAAGAATGGGAATTGAACGATTCTTGAAAAAAAAAATATAAAACGTATTTTGGCGGTAAAGAGTCGATAAGAGTTAACTGAAAAGAACGAAAGTAATCAGAAGATTCCGAGTTCTTCCAGATTCCCTGAAGGAGCTCTGGGTCTTCAGAGGATCTGCAGGCGAAGGGAATTTGCAAAATGATTTGAGTTGGTAATGGTGACGCTAGTCACATAAATCTTTCGTCCCCTTTTCTCTTTACAATAACTTTTATTTTATTTTGTCCTCTCCTTGATCGGGCAGGCGAAGGCGAAGATTCTTTGAAGACGAAGATCAAGACTCTTCAGAAGGATGAAAAACCATAAAAGGATTCACTTCTGAACTTCGCGGAGGAGTAAATAACTCTTTGATCTTCAAGATTCCGGATGTCTATAATGAATAGACAATGTCATATATATATATATAATATATATATATTTCATTAAAGTTTTCATTAAAGGTGATCGCCTTAGCGGCATCACTGAGTTTCTTACGGGAATCCTCGAATTGTTTACGCTTCTTTAGATTCTCCAGCGTAAGTCTTTGTTGAAGAAACTGTTTCCTTTCTTCCTTTATTCTATCTATAACACTCTTCCACTATCCCCTCATTTCCAGTTCATTATCACGATTCTCTCTTCATTCCCACCTTTCTTTCACCGCCCCCCCCCCCCCCCTCTTCCTCTCAATTCTCTCCTTTCTCTCATTTTTACCATTTCATTTCTAATAATACAATAATAGCACTAGGAATGAAATAAGCATGAATAAAGTTTAAGGCAGGTAAAAGTACCAAGCGTAAGCTGGGTTAGTGAATCTCAGAGAGATTAGCATAGGCCTAGACCTTCGGGATATCTTGAACTTGACCTAGGGAAAAAGTGCGTAGTTATGCCTTCTAATACGGCACACACACACACACACACACACACACACATATATATATATATATATATATATATATATATATATATATATATATATATATATATATATATATATATGATAAATTTTGCACATTTAGACGTGTTTTCATATTCAAATAAGCCATATATATTTTTGATACATTAATGTCTAGATTCTCTTAACGACCTCGGAATCAGAGCCCTATGCTAAATCACGCAAAGACAAGAGCTTGTGACCGGCCGGGAATCGAACCGTGGTCGGCAAACTTGTATAGACAATGACTAAACCACTTGGCCACGAAGAAAGATAAAAGTCAATGACAATTCTTCTGTACTTATACCTGTCGAATTCGGGGGTTTTGTACTTAGAATTGAAATCAACCTATCTTCACCATCGTTGCTAATTGGTAGTTT
>NC_090745.1:106346481-106351481 GCF_036898095.1 Palaemon carinicauda | reverse complement strand
CGGCAGAGTCTCCCGGCGGGCAAAGGACTGAGTCAATTCCACATCCTAACCTATCCTAGGTCCAGATGTAGAATGAGGTACAGTACTGTAATGGCTAGGCCATTACGGAGATAGAGGGGGAAGGGACAAAAGAGGGTCCTACCAACCTTGCTTTAGTGAAGGATCACCCGCAGCCAAGGAAACTCATCTTAGCCTAAGGGAGATCCAAGGAGGGAGGCCAGCAATACTTGCCAGCTCCCAAAGAACCAAAGCAAGGAAGGTGTTGCTACTCCCAGGAAAGAATCTTATCCTCCCACCGAGAACAGCAACAAGGACTAGTCTGCTAGATCACAAAAGAAGGAATCATCTCGTACAGAAACCTTCGGTATTGACCTAAGGAGGCTAAGCCTCCTATGTCTGTGTCAGGCCAGCGAGGGAGACTCTACCCCAAGCCAGACGAACACAGACTCAGACTAAACACTCTGTTGTTCTGTCCCACTCTGAAACCAGACTTACTGGAACAGGAAGGTACAGTAACACCCCAGTATAGTTTTATCGAAAGTTAATTCAGATAAACCACTTAGGGATAAGCCCAAGGCTTAAACAGAGGGAAAGGGATTGCATACCTTCTCCGAAGAAAAGAAAGCAACCGGGGAGTATGAGAAAGTATACTAAGGCTCCATAAGCAACTTAGCCTAGGCACCAAGAGAATCGATTACCTAAATCACCGAAACTCACTCGTATATTATCTTGGAAATATCCAACATAATCTTAAAGGTATAAAAAACAGCCTAAAGCTTCAATAGAATTTTAATACACTCGGAAAACCAAAATCATGCAGAAAGTACTAGGACCAAACGACTAGGCTACATGGCCTAGCGTAGGCCAGAGTTGGCGAATACTTCGCCAAAATAATACTAAACCACGAAAGAAAATCCTATGTAACGCTAAATAGCTAAAATTTATTAAAGCAAACAACCGGGAATGTCGCTCTGGCTAACTAAAACTCATACCTAGCGAGCGACAGCGTCCATGACGCCTCCGGTAGGCTACGGCTCTTGTAACAAAGATTAATCCTATTAATCACTTAAAAATTTACCAAGAGCCTACATTTATACATAAAAGAAATGGTAATCAACTTATCAGAGGCCGACGAAGTTGGAGAAGCCATGAAAAGCTGAATAAATCCAAGATGTGCGAGAAACACAGGAAAAAAACACCGAGTTGTTAAGTTATGCAAAAAGGAATACAGATGGCGCCAGGTTTGGCGCCAGGCACGCTTACGAAACTGGAGAAGAGGGAGCCTTGGGAGCGGCTCCCCCTTTTTCTTTCCCGTTTTCGTTTCTTGCCAATTGACCCCTCGATGTGTTATCTCTGTTTGGGGTGCAGATTGCCATGTGGCGTATCAAGAATACGTCCTCTGATATGTCGCGATATCCCTTTCATTAGGGATATTCGCTCCAGGAGTTAGAATTCTGGGTACCTTAAGGTAAATTCTCTGGGAATATCGCCATAGTTGTAATATACCCTGGGAAGCTTACCCTATAGGAACTTCCATCAGGACGACATGGCTTGAGCCCAAATATATATATATATATATATATATATATATATATATATATATATATATATATATATATATATATATATATATATATATATATATATATATTCTATGATGATCGTAATCCTTTGTAAAGTTTACCAAGACTGAAATTATAGCCCTTGACCTAATTAGATAAAATCTGCACTCTACTCATAGTAAAATCTTATAGAGAACTAATAGCTTATATGTTATACAGTTTTTTAAGTATATTATTAATTCTTTAAGAAATAAGGTAACGCCCATTAAACCACGTGAATAAGAGAATGGGAGCTCTAAATTCAAATGTTACTTCACATATTTTTTTTAACAAGTTAATCCTTATGTCTTTTTTTATATAATTGCTATAATCTACATGTAGAAAAAAGCTATTTCCTAACTATTCAGTTACCTTTATCAAAGAGATGCTGCTCCCCTTTAGGAGGATTGACCTGAATTCCTACCTAAAAATTGGTTAAAAAATAGGACGAAGGCGTAGCAAAATCTCACTTAAAGTTGAGATGAGAATTCGGTAGATTAAAATCTGCTATCGCCTCCAAATTGAAGAAGATAACTTTTTGCAGTAAAATAAATACAAACGCAATATATGTATAATGAAATAATCTCTTTTATTCATGCTCATTTTGAAGATTTATCATTGAATTATTTACTTTATTGGTGATTATATCATAAGTACACCATATCTTCATCAATAATTCACCATTTACACAATAGGTAACTTTTATCATATGTATACTGTGTGTTCCCATTTCTGTTGTCTCCACGTCACTGTAATTCAAAGAACTTCGTTAGAATTAGAGAGTAATAGAAGAACATAATCACAGGTGGCTCCACCGTACTGCAATTATTTGAAGGTCCACTGGCTTATCTATTTATCTATCTATGAAGTTTACTTTTGTCTATAGTTCTAGCATCACTCTATAATATTGATGTTCTTTTTCCGCTATCAGTGCGGTTTGCTCTCTCTCTCTCTCTCTCTCTCTCTCTCTCTCTCTCTCTCTCTCTCTCTCTCTCTCTCTCTCTCTCTCTCTCTCTCTCTCTTGTATTTTTCTTTTTTAAATTTTCTTTTCATTTACGAAAGTTTTCGAAGTATTTTGATGGAAATTGCAATTCCTATCAATATTTATCTTTCTCTAGTATGTTAAATATAGATCCTCGACTACCTAAGGAAAGTTTAACCCCACTAGCTCTATTCACTACTTGAGTGGTTGACTAATAATTTTAATAGTGGATGTCAGGACTAAAAACTTTGAACATATATAGGATTGTCTCGTAACTGGAGGTTTGCAACTTCCGGAACTACACCTATTCATAGCATATGATGGAGAGTGTGATATATATATGTATACATATACATATATATATATATATATATATATATATATATATATATATATATATATATATATATATATATATATATATATATATATATATAAATCTATATATATGAATATATATATATATATATATATATATATATATATATATATATATATATATATATATATATATATATGAATATATATATATATATATATATATATATATATATATATATATATATATATATATATATATATGTGTGTGTGTGTGTGTGTGTGTGTGTGTGTGTGTAAAAACTCCTCTGTTATAGTCTTCAAATACTCAGCTTCACTAGATTGACTTCAGTATTTAGTTGTGTCTATTTCACAATGTGAAATCTATGTACATGTTCCTTTGATCATATTACAAGGATATATAATTGATTGTATAGAGTTCGGTTAACGCTACAATGGATAATTTTCTGTAATCTGTGAGGTAGGCGACGTTTTGTTGAGAATACAATTGAAAATAATATAAATAATTTTAAGAGTACTTATATATTGATATTTTAAAAAAGGGATAATTCACCATTTATTTTTATGTAACCATTACATAAAATTTATCTCATTTTTTTTTCTCTAAGTTCCATTTAGATTTGACTAAAATTTCAGATCCATTGAAGCCCTTATTTTCAATTGAACATGAGTCCATAATAGAGGAAGGAATTTACTATGTACATGAGTGAAACGCATTCATTATAATTGTAAAAATAATTCTAGCTTATCTTTTTATAATTAAACATGCTATTCAAAATATCAATGATAATCTGAATACATATTTTATATCTTCCCAACCCTCTTGTCAGATGATATACCTAGACATATTCCTCATGCAGAAGTGTGTGCAGTTTGTTATTGTTGTGGTCTTGCGGTTCTGTTCTCTAGGGGAAGGAAATAGGCTTATCGCTGGGATACGAAAGGGGATTGTTCGGTCATGAATATTTCATGGCTTTCCCTGGAATCTTATATCTAGCTTTGTCATCTGATAGGTGCTTTACTATTTGAATTACTGTATTCTTATAGTAAGTTTTTTTTTTTTATTTAAATTACATGATTAACTATTTATATAATCTAGCATCATTCTAATTCAATGGCATATTATATCCTCTTATCTTATGGTCAAGAATATATTTAGTAATTTGATTTTAAGTAATCCATCTGTTTTCTGGAATTCTTCGCCGATATTATCCCGTGAAAACATAAGAACGGAAATAAGCGGTTTAGGTCAAAATATAAACTAATTTTTTATGTAAGTGAATTTCTCTGTGGATATTTTAATCTTCTCACAGACAATCAAGAGTGAAGATATTTCTTATAAACTATTTATCTTCGAACGATATGGATATAAAGAAACGGCTGTATTCTAATATGATGAGTATTCAAAATCATTATTTACTCAAATGATTTATTTACTCATATGTCACAGTTTTTTATGGTTTTCAATATAGATTATTATTATTATTATTATTATTATTATTATTATTATTATTATTATTATTATTATTATTATTATTATAATAATAATAATAATAATAATAATAATAATAATAATAATAGTAATTATTATTATTATTATTATTATTATTATTATTATTATTATTTTCATCCTTATTATTATCATTATTTTTATTACTTTTACTACTATCAGTTTATTTGAGTTATCTGATTTAAATAGTGGAATGCGGAAAACATTTATTACTGCTTAACACATGCATTAAAATTTGTATAAAAAAATATTCAAATATCTCAAACCGCAATACCAAAATAGATTTTCTTTAAATTACATATTATAATATGCTCGTATTCTTATATAAGCAAAGTATGCTAACCATTTGTAAATAAAGAGAATAGATTTTGCAATTGCACGAAATTGCACCGAACAAAGAATCATTAGGTAGCTAGAAGAGTTCATTGATAATACACTGCAAGAAAATTAAAATACATATATGGTGTGTTGTGTATCTATTGAGCATTATAACCATAGTTTATCAACTACATAATTATGAGGAACATTCATTCCCGATTAAACATGGTAAAGCGTATGAGATAAATCC
>NC_090745.1:106336481-106341481 GCF_036898095.1 Palaemon carinicauda | reverse complement strand
TCTATCTCGAGGGTACTTAGCAAAAAAAAAACCCAGGGCAGGCGAGCTGTAGCACACGCACAACTCCTCCCTACCAACATCAGAGGAAAAGGAAACAGAGGACGGGGGGGGGGGGGGAGACGAGGGAATTCGAAGCAACACCCCCCCCCCCCCCCGCATGACATCACAAGCAGTAGCCGAGGAAGCAGTGACAACAGACGTGACAGAGCAGGCACTGGGACCTCCATCAGTACCCCCGACCTCACCCCACAGCAGAAAGGGGCAGCGGCATTGCAGCAGAAGTCATCGGCCCATGCCCCATATCTCGTAATGGCCATCTAGGAATGTTAGCAGTTAGGCTCGACCTGCCAGATAAATCCGTTCGAGCACTGATTGACACTGGAGCCAATGTTTCATTGATTGAAAATAGATTCTCACCAAATCCACTACAGTCCCTGGCATCCATTGTTCTTGACACGCCAGGAGGAAATAAACTACAAATAAACCATACAAAAATCGTCAAATTCAAGGTGGGGTCTGTGAAGTTTTAAACATGAATTTTTTTTCTTGCCCTTGGGAATGCCAGTAATCGAGGCTATCTTATGAATAGATTTTATCCCTCTCTAATAATCACATTTTTATTTTGGGAGGAAAAGATACAATAACAGTAAAAGCAGGAGGGTACATTTGGCGATAAAAAAGTCATGAGACAATAAGTGTGTGTGTTAGTTCGGAGAGATATTCAAGTAGAGTAACAGTTGTAATTGAGAAAGGAGAAGTGTTGTCTCCCCAGACCCCTATGAACATATCTGTGAGCCCGTGTCGCCCTCTTGCGGAAGGAACCAAGGTAGTTGTTAAACCACATGACAATTGGGCCCATATGATATTAGAGGGTTTGACAGAAAATTAAAGAGAACAGAGCTGATATAACGATAGTTTATTTGTCAAATAAAAGAGTTGGTTTAGGAAGTGATTCTGTGTGTGAATTACAGTTATGTGAAATTGCTTATAATGGGATTTTGGGAGCCACAACTCCAGCCCGCACAGATGAACGCAATGAGAATTTGATTATCCAAGCGCGAAAATTATGTCCCTCAGAATATCAGCCTGTAGTTAGTGACTTTGTCAATAATTATTCTGATGTAATTGCAATTGGAGATGAGCACCCGGGAGGATTGATTGATTTCCCTTTAGCATTGAAACTGGACAGGTGCAGCCAATCAGGTGAAGGCCTTATAAGGTACCCATTCATTTTCAGGGAGAGATAGAAAGGGAATTAATATATTAAGGGAAAAAGGGATAATCGAGGGAGGCGAATCACCCTGGGCTACTCCTATTGTAGCTGTTAGAAAAAAGGATGGCCTCAGTAAGATTGCGTGTTGATTATAGGAAGTTGAATGCAGTCACTGAGGATAATGCAATTCCATTGCCCTCGATCGAAGAATTACTTGTGAAATTACGGGATAGCAAATATTTTACAACTGGTGATTTAAAATCTGGCTACTATCAAATACCCATTCAGGAAGACGGTAAATGTAAAACGGCATTTATAGCAATGATCAATTATTTCAGTTTAATTTTCTTCCTTTCGGTGTTAAGAAATTCTCCAAGTTTTTTTTTCTAGACTAATGGTGGTGGTTTTGTCGCCCTTAATTGGCCATAATGTTCTTGTTTATTTAGATGATATCATAATTACAAGGAAAAAGGCCGATGAACATAATGATAATATTTGTAAAGTTTTAGAAGCATTGCAACGTAATGGTATGAATATAAATTTGTCAAAGTGCAAATTTTTCTGTAAATAGGTCGAATTTATCGGTCACATAATAACCCCAAAAGGTATGCAACCCTGCCACAGTAAAGTAGTGGCTATTAGAGATATCCCCAGGCCACGTAACTCTAAGGAAGTAGCTGGGTCCCTTGAGCTTGCTGGTTATTACCGTAAATTCATAATAGGGTTTTGGAGAGATAGCGAGACCCTTAGATGCTTTAAAGAAACAAAAAGTTATAAATTGTGGAGAGGAAGAAGAAAGGGCCTTTAACCATTTGAAGGCTGCCTTAACTAGCAATGAATTACTCACATATCCTAGATTTGATCACCCCTTTTTAGTGACAACAGATGCGAGTATAGCGTTGCTACTGGTGGTGTAGTTTCTCAACGAGATCATAAAGGCAGAGAGGGATCCCATTTGTTTTGCTTCCTGGGCATCAACAGGGGCTGAAAAAAATTCTAATACATTCAAACAAGAGGATTTGGCTATTCTCTCGGTTCTAGAGAGGTATCGGTTCTTTTTATTAGTTCAGTCGATATGAGGTTGCAAAGTGACCAGGGGTGTCCAGAATGAATGCCCATGATTTGTATTACAAAATTGATTTGCCATCTCGTCAAGCGAGATGGATTGAGAGATTGTTAGAGTTAATATAAAGGGTTTTCACCACATAGAGGTAATACTAACAAGGTAGCTGATGGTCTCTCCAGAGGTGCAGTAATAGGAGTAACAACTAGGGCACAAAAGAGTACGGAAGAACGTAACCAAAATTTTAAAGACCCCCATCAAATAGAAAAAATAAGAACGGGATGGAAATTCTCACGATGAGCAGGCAGAAGACAGAGGTAGAGAGAAGTTGGCGACTCCGGAGAGAGAGAGAGAGAGAGAGAGAGCGAGAGAGAGAGAGAGAGAGAGAGAGAGAGAGAGAGAGATACGAGCGGCAAAAGTGAATATATGTGGGTGGCCGAGGACATGACCAGGGGTGTCCAGAATGAATGCCCTGATGATGCAGGTTTGATTGAATTGGGAGGTTGGGACATAAAAGAAGTCGAGAGGGACAGAAAAAAAGAGGAATGGATGGAAGAGTGCGATCAGTGATTAAAGGGCAATCAAATAGTTATCCGTCATTTCTAAATGCGCCTCGTGAAATTTTTTTTATTGAAAATCATATCTTATATTGTGCTTACGAGAAGAGGGGAGGGAAATCTCGTGCACGGTAGTTCTTCCTCCCTCTTTAATTAAACTAGCCATCCACATTGTACATGCAAATTCGTATGCAGGGCATTTAGGGATTGATAGAAGATTAAAGAGAGCACGTGAATCCTTCTTTTGGTTAGTACTGAAAAAATCTATACAGAATTAAATAAATGATTGTCATGCTTGTAACTGTTTCAAAGAACATAAAACACTGTACGGGAAGCCAGAAAGTGGCCTTTGGTTCCTATTAAATCTTATGGAATGTATATGGATGTAGTAGGATAATGTCCTACTCGGTAACACAACATAAGTGGATGCTTTTACTCGGTACATCATACTTACGCAATGTTGGATAAATCTGCAAATTCATTAGTCTAGGCGCTGTGCTCTTTCATTACTAAGTTTGGTTGGCCGAAAATTTTGATAAGTGATAATGGTCTTGAGTTTATAAATAAGGTGGTGAAATCAGTCACGGACTTGATGAGAATTGAACACTTTTCAGTGACCACATAAAGGTCTTCAGCAAATGGATTAGTGGAATCGCATATTAGGGTAGTAGTGCGAATTTTACGTTACTTAGTAGCTGACGACCCCCTTCATTGGCACGCCTTGCATCCTACAGCTGAACTAGATTTGAACATTGCATATAATGCTCGCTCCGGGATACGCCTTTCCTTTTAGTGTATGGATATGATCCTGTGTTACCATATACGGTACTCCTTAATTGCAACAATTGCCAAGTTTACTCCACTGAGCTATACCGTGTATATTTATTAAATCTATTGAGGAGAGTAAAGAACACCACTGAAAGGTTTTTGAAAAGGGCTAATGAAAATCACAGCTCAAAGCATGATGGTCGGTTTAAAACCCCACCGATAAAAGTTTTTTTTTGGGGACGTGTATATTGAAACGATTGCATCCTAGAAAACATAAACTAGAGCCAGCGTATTTGGGGTCCGTACCGAGCAAAGCGGGTTAATTCTGACACAGTTTTGATACAAAGCATTGTTAGCGGTGCAGTATCTGAACACCATCAGGCACACATACATGTGTTGCCTGAACAGGTAGTTTTTCAAAACTGTTCCTCCTTACCCCTGCATACGTGACATCCCTCGAGTTGATAATTAGAATTTTTTTTTTTCTTTTCTGATGTTCTTTGAACAGACCTCAATTCTTCTTTTGACGTGTTTTAAATAAACTTGATGATACCTATGTTGATGCTAAATGTGTACATAAATGTGGTAATTTTGTTCAGTGTGGAAATACGTGTAACATTGTGGAGTGAATCTAAAAACCAATCAGAGGTTAAACAGGTTAAGTGAGATCCGTCAGGCGGATGCTGTATTATCTGTACATATATATTCCTGGTTGCTGGGCCGGGGTGTTTCCTGAATGGGAAGTGGCTGCCGATTAAAGATCAGCCTTGAGGATAGGCAGTGTTACAGAATGTGTAGATGTGAATAACTTATAACCTAAATGTTATAAGAGAAGGGCAGGAAAATAAATTGTTTTCTCGGGAAAACGGCTGGTTGCCACTGGTTAAATGTTGCAAGTGCAAGTGTTGTAGTGATTTCAAATAAATGATGAAACGGTGGTGGTGAGTCGTGTTGCGAAAGTGTGCCGTAACCTGGACAAGTAAATTCAAGGGATGAAGGAATATCTATTCCTACCCCTGTCCCGCCCAAGAAGCCCGTATTGTCCACAACCAGAGGGAGGTTGCTTACGAGGTTTTATAAAACTGGTATAATTTTTTTTTTTTTTTTTTTTTTTTTCATACTTCGAGTACGAACCAATGAGACCTTGAAGGTTGAAATGGAAGATTTTTATCATTCAGCTGAAAATAAATTCCTTTTTCATATCATGACATGTGTAAAAGTGGATTAAGTAATTAATTGGTATGTTGAAACGTGGAAGTGATTCAGTTTTGAAAGCCCCAGGTCAAAGGTCAAGGTCGAGCAAAAGGTCAGCCGAATTAACCCTTACCTCAAGAAATATGCTGCCGTGGCGGAGGCATACTCTCTACTGAGTGCACCTCCAGTTATTATTGTCCTACTC
>NC_090745.1:106311481-106331481 GCF_036898095.1 Palaemon carinicauda | reverse complement strand
AATAATAATAAATAATAATAATAATAATAATAATATTAATAATAATGATAATAATAATAATAATAATAATACGTGTAACAATGATAATACTACTACTACTACTTTTTCTTCTTCTTGAAACGGGTGGCAAAGAAAAGAGGGGAAGGTTGTTGAGGGTTTATTTACAAAAATAGCTACTGCTGTCTGGAATACATTTATTGATTTTGCCAATACCTGCAGGCATACTATGATATGATGATCCCACAGACAGAGAAAATAAATACAACTCTTTCGTTTTTCAATGTCCGCATTTATCTACGATTAACGAGAGACGAGTAATACAAACATTATTAATATATATATGTAACCCTGGAACACTGTTTTCTGAATAAGTTGAGTTACAACTTTTGTGATGTCTAAAGCATGAAACAATATTACTCTTATATAATATGTAATTAAAGTTATAATTATAATTAGCTGTAAAAATAACAATCTTTACAATTTTCCAAATAAGTTGGGTTACAACTTTTTTTTATGTAAAAAACATGAAACAATATTCTTATATATTATGTAATTAAAGTTATAACCATAATCAGTTGTAAATTATTTAACAGTCGTTATGATTTTCTAAATAAGTTAAGTTACAACGTTTGTGATGTCAAAAGTATGATATAACATTATCCGTATATATTATGTAATTAAAGTTATAACCATAATCAGTTGTAAATGATTTAATAACAGTCATTATAATTTTCTAACTAAGTTAAGTTACAAATTTTGTGATGTCAAAATCAAGAAACAATATTATTCTTATACATTATGTAATTAAAGTTATAACCATAATCAGTTGTAAAGGATATAATAACAGTCGTTATAATATTTTGAAATACGGGAGTGTTTATGACATATCTATATTTTTCTTGGTCTCTTTATTATGATACATCATAAAAGTTATCGTAATCATTATGACATCACAAGAACCTTTATATTATTTCATGGTCAAGAAAGAACATGACAAGAACAATAAAAGCGATGTCATGTGAACTGACTCCTTCACATTAATTTGCACATTGCTTCTCATGTTTAACCAAATAGCACATTTATTCTTTAGGTTTCCCAAATGATAACACCGTAGCAGAAACATATATGCTTTAAATATTGCTACTTGCTGCCAAATTTGAGCACATGGATGCTAAACGGTGCCCAAATAAATATATTAAATTTTCCAGAAAAAAAAAATATAGTAAATAAAATACTACTAAATCAAATCAAAATAATGATTAAGACAATACCACTGGACATCAGCTAACCCACAACTTATATATACATCACAACAGGAATACTTACTTTCTAACATCAGTTGATCGCATTAGGAAACTTTATTTATGTGATCACCGTAGTAAGAACAATAGTTTCCAAAAATATTGCTATAATTTGAGTCTTCTTTCTCATTTCATTTTAACAATCTCGAAGATAGTAATGTCAGCATGACACTTCTTTTGTGTCCTATTCCTTGGATATGTTTTGACAAATTTCATTACACTCTGATTATAAAAAGGACCAGAATTATTTCAATAGGGTGTGAAAATATACAAAATATATTTATCTTTTTTTGTAAAACAATGGACTTGTGTATGAGCCTGTATATGTAAACACTTTCATGTCTAAGAGAACGAATTAAATTTAGGTAAATATATGGAGATAAAATGTAAAAAAGGGAAAGAATGTCAGTTAGATACAAAGAAATCGAACACCAAATGAAGATAAGGTATTGTCTTAACTTTCTTCGACCTCCCATTTCTTTTAGTTACGTAACGTAATCCAGTTTGATAACTTTTCATTAATAACAATTGAACTCTGAAATATGATCATCATCTTCATTGCTGCCTTTGATAGACTACCTTTAAAACACTACTCGATTGGCCCGGCTTTCTTTCGCGTGAATTGTACACTAGAAGTTAATCTTATACGCTTATACATTAATTATATCTCTGTTCCGAATCGTAATGTATATTTTTTCTAATATAGAAAGGAAAATTTTCTTTTTTTGAGGATCGGAAATGTAACGTTGCCTTTTTTTCCCAGAACTTGAAGGAGGATATTCCTAGAACTTCCTTTATAGTCCACAGGATTTGAAGGTGAGATATTCGCAATCATCCTCCAAAGTTCCCATAACTTCCCTGGACTTAAAGGAAGTTCGGAACCGTTCCTTGGAAGTTCCCAGAACCTGAAAAAAGATTATTTCTAAATGTCTCTTCAAAGTTCCCGGAACTTTAAAGAATATTATTTTAAACTTTCCTTCGAAATCCACAGAACTTTAAGAGAGATCTTGTAAAGTCCTTGATACTGGAAGGGAAATCTTTATAATCTTTGAAGTCCTTCAGAACTTGAAGGGCAAATATTCCTAAATCTTTCTTCGAAGCTGGAATGTTGGATACTAACTTTAAATATAACTTGAATTTCCTATTGTTGCTGAAAATAACAAAGTGAAATACTTTTATTACGGGACCTAATGATAAAATTCGTGCGTCAGTATGAACTATTGTAATCGATGTACTAAAGGTCTGAAATTCCCGAGATATAGATACTAAAGGTCTGAAATAACCGAGATAAAGGTACTATAGGTCTGTAATTCCGAGATAAAGGTACTAAAGGTCTGAAATTCCGAGATAAAGATACTAATTGTCTGAAATAACCGAGATAAAGATACTAAAAGTCTGAAATTCCCGAGATAAAGATACTAATTGTCTGAAATAACCGAGATAAAGATACTAAAGGTCTGAAATAACCGAGATAAAGGTACTAAAGGTCTGAAATTCCGAGATAAAGGTACTAAAGGTCTGAAATTCCGAGATAAAGATACTAATTGTCTGAAATAACCGAGATAAAGATACTAAAAGTCTGAAATTCCCGAGATAAAGATACTAATTGTCTGAAATAACCGAGATAAAGATACTAAAAGTCTGAAATTCCGAGATAAAGATACTAATTGTCTGAAATAACCGAGATAAAGATACTAAATGTCTGAAATTCCCGAGATAAAGATACTAAAGGTCTGAAATAACCGAGATAAAGGTACTAAAGGTCTGAAATTCCGAGATAAAGGTACTAAAGGTCTGAAATAACCGAGATGAAGGTACTAAAGGTCTGAAATAACCGAGATAAAGGTACTAAAGGTCGGAAATTCCCGAGATAAAGATACTAAATATCTGAAATTCCCGAGATAAAGATACTAAAGGTCTGAAGTAACCGAAATAGAGATACTAAAGGTCGGAAGTAACCGAGATAGAGATACTAAAGGTCTGAAATTTCCGAGATAAAGATACGAAAGGTCTGAAATAAAGAGATAAAGATACTTAAGATCTGAAATAACAAGGATAAGGATACTAAAGGTCTGAAATTCCCTAGATAAAGATAGTAAAGGTCTGAAATAACCGAGATAAAGCTACTAAAGGTCCGAAATAACCGAGATATATATTTTAAAGATATGAAATTCCCGAGATAAAGATACTAAAGATCTGAAATTCCCGATATAAAGATACCAAAGGTCTGAAATTCCCGAGATAAAGATACTAAATATCTGAAATTCCCGAGATAAAGATACTAAAGTTTTGAAATTCCCGAGATCAAGATACTAAATGTCTGATATTACTGAGATAAAGATAGGATCCAACAGTCTGGGAATAATATACTTTTTGGAATGCGGTGTATTTTAACCTCTGGGTTTTTTGGCCCGAGGGGCACGACGGGCGCCTCGGTATCTTATGCCCTCGCAGGAAGCCTCCGACGTCTTGCAGACCAAGCAGGAACATCGGGTGGCTTCGTGGAAGGCGTAAATTTCCGTCCCCGGACTGACACCGTCGTCACAGTGGCGTAACGTTACCTATTAGAAAAGAAAAGAATAGTTGGTAATTAGCTTTGTCATGGAGTTTATGCATTAATGCCGATTAAACATACGTGAGATAACTGATTGAAATCTTAATTTGCTTTCCCATTCTACAATCATCATCATCATCATCATCATCATCATTATTATTATTATTATTGTTATTATTATTAGGTAAGCTACAACCCTCGTTAGAAAAGCAGGATGCTATAAGCCCAAGGACTCAGAGTAAAAATTACTTTATCGAAGACAATGAGCAAGGAGCTCATTGTCTTCGATAAAGTGCGTGGATTGAGTATAGTAACTTCAAAATAAAGTTTACATTTGTAAACTTGTTGCAAGTAAACTAAATACCCAAGTATTTCCAATCCTTTTTTTTTATACAGCTGATAAACTCACCTCTGTCAGTTGTGTCGCCTCGTGCATACACACTGGATGGTGCGACCTCTTGTAGGGGAACTTCCAGTCCGCTATCTGGAAGGAGAGATAGATAGGCTTAGCGATGTTGAAGGACAAGAAAGAAAGGGGTCAATTATTCAAGCAATTCGAAAAATTATAGGTTGTGCATTTCCTAATTCAGAGAATTTAGCATTTCTAATCCATTTGAAAAATTGGATTTCCATTAACCACTTTTCTTATTCGGCCTAATATGAACATCGTGAATATTTTATATATTACTGAGAGTAAACTTATTGGGTGGTAACTTTTCGGGTCTTATGGGTATTTTAGGGATGTTCCCTTTAGAAAATTGTCATCTCCTGACATCAGAACTGGGACTAACTGGTGTTGGTCGTAGACTGTAAACAGTCATCATAAAAAAAATAGGTTACAAGAAAAATTTCCGTGGAAGCCCTGGTTAAGAGAAGTGGCATATAGGCAGTGGAAATTTGTTATATCATTTCTTCACAATACTGAAAATCCCTCCTCTGCTCTTTTGTCTCAGGGCGAATATTGAGCGTTAGTATTTGAAACTAACAATTGATAGAAATTCAAAACTCGTTGTTAGGAAATTCCTGTTAAAATCTCAGTGTTGATAATGATGTGATTAGGACATTCCGGTGTGGAGATTCAGACGTTATTAAAAGAAAAGGATAAAGATTCAAGGGTAGAGTTGATGGCTCAAAAATGGAGATTTTAGCGTTCTGGAAAGTATATTTAGATATTTTGGAAAGGAGGCTTATTCTTTCATGAAGTAATGTTTAGACTTTCTAAAACGAGAAATTAAAAGGTTTAGCGAAGAAGGGTTAGCTTTTCATCCTTCGCCAGACGCCAAGAAATAATCAAGAGCGAAAATAAAAGTTCCAGGTTCTTGAGGCAGGTTAACATCCTCCTCCTCACCAAACGCCTGGAAATAACCTGGAAACAGCTAACCTGTTATGAGCACCGCTTTTGTCTCTCCTTCAAATCCCCGAGATGCTTCGCTGGGATATTTTCATCATATCATGAATTGGCTCTTTTTGGTTGGGATCTGTTCGAGTAAGTTTTTTGTCAGGTCGTTGATGTGATTGTCTGTATTGTCCCTGACGTGTATGTCCAGGTGTCTTGAATAGGACATCCTGCTGGAAAGTTTGTTCTCTCTTCTGTTTCTTTTCAAAATCTTTATGAAATCTTACGAAGTGGTCAACTTTCGGTGACCCATTATATTAAGCATCGACTTTGTCCTGGAAGACTCGTATATGAGCAGAACTTGGGAACAATGAGTGTGTACAATTGAATCTCCCAGTGAAAGAGAGAATGGAACTTCTCGTTAATTAAAAGTTTTTCGTTTATAATGATGTAAGTTATTTGGTTGAGGCGAAAATACCATAATATCATACGAGTAGACTGTATATGATTGATATACGCATAAGATTTTCTAACAATCAATTCTAAAAATATCCATTGGAAATGGTGGCCTCGATATTACATTCTCGATAAAACTCGTTTTGTTGTTCATGAAATGAATACACATAAAACTTTTATATCGATACTATGTTCGGTTTTGTATAGAGAAATGTATTTCTTAAAAAGTATTTTTCTTAGCTCTGTTGAGAAAGGCTCCTATTTGTGGCTCTAGCTTGAAGTAGCAGAGTTGGTGACTGATTGACTGATTGATTTAAAGTTTTCTGCCATCCCTACAGAGTTGGTGACTGACTGACTGATTGATTTAAAGTTTTCTGCCATCCCTGCAGACTTGGTGAAAGGGTTTGATAAGTTAAGGGGAAGGATTTTTTGGAAAAACTTCCAAGAGAAAAGTGATTAGCTCAGATGGAATTCTAAAAGACCATTTAAGTTAAAAAGGAGTGTTATCTAAATATAGTAGTTCGAAAGCATTTACGAAAAAGAGGAGGGATATCTAGGAAACAGAATGCCAAGGGTGAGCAAGAATTGCAATAATCCATTAGATGCTCAGATGTTTAAATAAAAGGAGTATACATAACGTTGATTGGATATATGTAAAGAAAAATAATATCATACTTTTAGAAAGTTGTAGAAAGTGCTCCACTTATGTTATTGATAGGATGAATTTGACGACAACATACGTTCACACACACGAATACATTATATATATATATATATATATATATATATATATATATATATATATATATATATATATATTGTAGATATATATATATATACATATATATATATATATATACATATATATATATATATATATATATATATATATATATATATACACAGTACATATACCCACACACTCAGTCACACACACACACACACACACACACACACATATATATATATATATATATATATATATATATATATATATATATATATATATATATATATATATATACAATGTAATGTATGCGTGTGTGTGTGTGTATGCGCGCGTATACGTACAATGCTCATTAATCAGATGGAAAGGTAGAAGGGGAATCACGAATACTGTATCAGTTTTAGACTATTTCCGTCCTCTGGTTTCACTTCCAAGAGAAAATATCCAGTGATTATTTAGATTGGAAAAGTCCAGATGCATAGTGGTCAGAGAAAGCAATTTCGCTAATTATCATAAGCGCTCGTAATGATTGACTTCTGTTCGACCTTCATGTCACATAATTTAGAACAGGACTCTACTGAGAGGAACATTGTGCTTTTATTTTCTTTACTTGCATAGAACAGATGAAGTAAAGTAGAGCTTGAAATTATTAAAATTATTATTATTAAGATTATTAAATTCATGATAACTATTTTAATAATTTTGAAATAATTATCAGTATTACTGAAATTATTAAATTTTTTATTGGATTCTGAAATTTTTGTGCAAAAACGATCGTTCTGGTCAGGATATGATAGATAAAAACTCTGGTAATCTGTTCAGTTTGTTCAGTTGTTTATATCGTGAGTCATTATTAATTAGATTATTAGAGTTATTATTATTAATGAAATTATTTAAATCATTATCAGCAATAATTCTAGTACAATTATTATTGCTTTTAAAATTTCCCCGGGGTTCTTGCCACTAAAATGGTCCATGTTGCTCTTACTCCCGGTCCTCTGCATGACTCTCGTAATAGTACATCGAAAATTTTTGTACATAATTTTAGTTATTCAGTGTTATTTGTGATCAGTTAGATTGATGAAATGGAGATTTCTGTAAGAGACTTGAATTTTAGAATTAATTTTGTTACATTGATTTTTATAAAACTGTTCTACTTGAATTAAAAAAAAAAAAGATTCTACGAACTTTAACGAAACCATTTCTGTTTAAAATTCAGAATAAACTTTGCTTGGTAGTCTGACCGAATTATTTCTTATTTTGATAATGTTTTTGGTAATCTAGCTTTACATATGTTATTATATTGATAATTGTTACAAGAACATTTCCATAATTTCCTTTTGTTTTTATAGTTAAACGAATCCTATCATTTCGTCTTACCTTTTTATGTAATAGATACTGAACCTTAATATCTTTCAAAACGTTTGTTTAGTCATCATTTTTCGACAGTGGTGCTTGTTGTAAAATATTATACCAATGTTGAACCTATGTATCTTTCAAAACGTTTGTTTAGTCACTATTTTTTGGACAGGGGTGCTTGTTGTAAAATGTTATACCAATAGAAATGAGACTACAAGGTCTTTCTTACACCTTGAGATGGATTTTTCTTTGCAAGTTAATGGTCGTTTGGGGTTATTCAACAGGTAGCTTCATGAAATTAATAATAATTGTAAAGTAGCAATAGTGTTGTTAATGATAATAGTAATGATCGTAAGTTGTGTATGCGGGATTATCTTTAAACCTATATATTGTTTATATAAACAGTTTGTTTATCAGTTTAAAACAGTCGATCTTACCAGGAAAGGTTTGCTTCTTTCTCTCCCTCGAACTGAAACCTGTCTTTATTTTTATTTATGTGGCCTGCCTTTTTGCTTGTATATCAACATATCTCTCTCTGTATATTTGTCTAGAAACTGTATTGCGAGAAAACAAGCGAAGTTTCGAAAACTTGTTTTGGCAGATTCGCTACGCTCCAATGAACAAATCTTAAGGAGTTTGGTGCCGATATGAGTCTTGGTTTAAATCCCGGATATTTAGATACCTTCGTTTGTCATCTTCACCCATGTAAATACTAGTTTGGATTTTGTTCTTCTCTCTGGTTTTTATAACTGTTTGTGGGTATTTTTTGAAAAATTATGAATTGATTTTTACGAAATTTTGGTGAAAATATTTAATAATTGATTATTATTGGGTGTGGACTGGAGGATTTCCGTAGCTTCATTT
The DNA here is from genome assembly GCF_036898095.1 of Palaemon carinicauda. Taxonomy (NCBI): domain Eukaryota; kingdom Metazoa; phylum Arthropoda; class Malacostraca; order Decapoda; family Palaemonidae; genus Palaemon; species Palaemon carinicauda. Next base: position 106,322,884 of record NC_090745.1, on the reverse strand, counting down.
ATTGATATTGTGACTTATGTGTTTATATTTAGAACAGTCGCTTCACAATGATGGTGAAAGGAACGGTGGGGGTGGGGTGGCTGGAGCATTAGAGTATACATGCAAATCGCTCTCTAGTAATTACGAAAGTTAACATAAGTGTTGCAGAATATTTGAGTAGCTTCCTATGCTAATTTCAATGTAGAATTTTGTAAATTATAATTGCAATTTCTAGATATTGTTATAACTGTAAATCTAAAGAAAGAAAAAGTAGGAGACACAGAAGATTCAGATATCTAACTTTCTAGCATGTATGAAAAAGGTGTGACGGGCCGAGAGAGGAGTTGTGAAATCAAAGGCAGATTGGAAACGACTGAGCTATATTGTTGTGGAACACTCTCCTTATATACAAAACCTCAAGGCAACAGGACATGACAAGTTCACAAGACAGACAAAATCACAGAGGAAAAACCAGACTTGAATTTTCATGTTCGTTTTAGTGCGAGGGAAGAGCGAAGATACAACCATAATATATACAAAAGGAATTATGTACAATTGTGTGAAACACGGTTGGTACAAAGGTGTATATTATGTCACTCCTAATCGCAAAATGGACATTAATACATACTGTAGATATTATAGTATTTGGATAACTAATACCATATGCCACGACAGATGTTTGTAGTTTCCTTTTGCCTTCTCTTGGTTTAATATCTGTCTTTAATATCTGTCTTTAGTTATTTGTGAAAAATTAGTTTATAAACGAGAGTATCTAGGGAACTAGGATTATCCCGACTAGTATTCTTGAATGAAAGCGTAATTGACGCAGCATTTCAATAGTTATTCTAAATGCTCGTACATTCATTGAATTTTATGTTATATGTATATTCTGTTTCTTTTATCAAATTCGGTTACCCCGGCTAGTACAGTGGTAACGTGTTTGCCTAGCATTCGCATGGCAGTAAATCGGTCTTAGCCCGGGACCGTGAGTTTAAGCTGTTTACTGGGGAGGCTCTGCTGTAGTTGGGCACCACAGTGGTGGGTTGGCCTTGCCCTGCTGACGTTCTGGTGAGCATCTATTCTAATGAAACTGGAACTGAAACCAGACGCCTCTAACCTTTTAACCTTTAGCATTTATTTCTAAGACACTAGTTGTTTTCTGTTTGCATTACCTTGTGAAATCCTTGGAATTTTCTTTTTGAAGTTCAGTTTGTTATGCATGCCATTAAGATCACTTACTCGTCAATATATTTCACAAACAGAGATTTCTGAGAAACTCGATCATGTCAAATACAGCGAAGATTGCATCCAGACATTGCCACACAAGTCAGAAAATATATCGAGTCAAAAATATATTACTAAAGAAAGTTAGATATGCTCGCAATGGCAGGCGATTTTATTTCCTCCAATCCAGAGACAGGATTTTGGAAATAGACTGAAATGTTGGAGAAGGTTTTCAAGAAAGGCATAACTATTGCACACTGGATTATTTGTGAAGGGAAAATGAAGTAAGGAAGATGAAAATAGAAATTGATCGGCTTCCTTTAGGAAGAAATCTTCACATCTTTTACGCAGTATGGGAAGAGCATAAGAAAGCTGAGAAGCATTAGCTTTACCGAGAAACGGGTTTAAGAAATACAGTATTTGAGATATACCAAGAAACAGGTTTATGAACAAAATTGTTAATAGAACTACCATTGAGATGGGTTTATAATGAATATATATATATATATATATATATATATATATATATATATATATATATATATATATATATATAAACATATATATATATATATATGTATATATATATATATATATATATATATAAACATATATATATATAATATATATATATATAAATATAAATATGTATATATATAAATATATATATGAATATATATATATATGTATATATATATATATATATATATATATATTTAATTATATATATAAATATATGTAATTATAAATATATATATATATTTATATATATAAACATATATATTTATATATATATATATATATATATATATATATATATATATATATATATATATATAAAACAGAATTATAAAGAGATGGAAACTGGTGTATCTTAACAAATAAAGCCATTATACATGAGTAAAAAAGAACAAGACCTATCAAAGAAGACAATAGAAGTTCAATTTAGAAAGAAAAGAATCTCGGAAGGAATCTGCAATATCAATAAAGTTCATAAATATAGGTAGAGGAAAAGGAAGAGAAACGAGATGAATAATGCTAATAAAACCAGGATGTAAAGAATGATGGCTGGAAAAACTGATACTTTATAAGAGCTAATAAGACCAGGATGTAAAGAATGATGGCTGGAAAAACTGATACTTTATAAGAGCTAATAAGACCAGGATGTAAAGAATGATGGCTGGAAAAACTGATACTTTATAAGAAATCCTAAAATCCATATACCATACCTCGTTTGAATCGCACCGTCCCCAACAGCTCATTACGTTGACGTAATCCCAGCATATTCGACCGTTGTCGTCAGTCTTGTGTACCTTTTGAAAAATAATAATAATCGTTATAAATGGGCAAGGTTAGAAATCAAACTATAAGAGAGATTGCTCTAGTGCCATATGTGAATAAGTGGTGAGGGGTAGATGGAGATGGTTTGGGCATGATATTTGCACTCCCCAAGAAGAAATAATAATTGTTGTAAATGGACAAGATTAGAAATTAAACTATAAGATAGATTACTCGAGTGCCATATGTGAATGAGATCCAGGTGAGTGGTAGATGGAGATGGTTTGTGCATGCTCCTCGCATTCCCCGAGAGAGATTAGTTCACCAAACGTTTATCTGGGCTCCACAAGGTGCTAGAAGAGTTGGAAGACCCAGGCCTACACGGCTGAGGAATATGAAGCTCGAAGTAGGAGATGATGAATAGAGAAGTATTGGTTTAAAAGCTCAAGATAGAGACGACTGGTGAAATCTAACTTTGGCCCTTTGCGTCAATAGGCGTCTGGGGAGATGATGATGATGATGATGAAATGTTTATCAAATGGAGGAAATAGAAATATATGAAATATCATTATGGACAATTATGATTAATCACAGCACTAGTAATTCATCATTTATTCAATTATATGATTGATCTTGTAGCGCAAGTTAGATCAATTTCTTATACAGATGTGGATAATTACACGTGGAAAAGCGAGATTAATCCAATGTGCATACCTTTGTCACTTATACATAAGAATAATTAAGCTTATATAAAAAGACAAGATGACAAAAATATTGATTAAATGATCATATCCAAGTGTGATTAATGACTGATTCGAAAGAATGTCTTGTCACTCGTGCATAGGTTTAAAGGTCGTTCATGAATGGCAGAGGCTAGGGACAGTGACATTGCCCTATCAAGCAGGACAATGTCCTAGAGACTGACCATATTACATATGATCAGCGCCCAAGCCCACTCTCCACCCAAGATAGAACCAAGGAAGGCCAGGCAATGGCTTCTGATGATTAAGCAGATAGACCTATAGGCTCCTCCAAACCCCAGATCCTTAGCTTACAAGGATGGTGAGGTGGTAGCAACCAAAGGAACTAAGGAATTTAGCAGGACTCGAACCCCAACTAGGCAATCACCAGGCAAGAACGATAAATAACGTTCTTACACAGGTATGATTAACAACTTTCACACAAGTATTATGATTAATCCTAAATTGTCACTAGTACACACGTATGATTAATAATTTCCTGTTAAGTATGAGAATTAGCTGAGACTTCACTCGCACCAATATGATTAACCACTTCCACACAGAAAAAGATTAATCTCGACCTACCACACGTACCCAAAACTGGCTAATCACTTTCACGTAATTATTATTATTATTATTATTATTATTATTATTATTATTATTATTATTAATTGCGTAATTATGAATTATCACTTCTACACAAGTATGATGATTAATCTTGACGTAACACTCTTACACAAGTATAAATAATCACTTGCAAACAAGTATTTAATCCTCACCTTGTAAGTATATTGACGTCGATGACACTCGAGGGTGGAGAGGGGGTTGATGGCCACTGCGGGCATCAGGAGCACCAAGAAGAATAACAAACCCGCGCAAAAGGTCAACATTTTCCCCCTTCCGCCCGGGCGGGGGGACTCGAGGCGTGCCCCTGGGGACAAGGAGTCGTCCCCACCTCTTCCTCTTCCCTTCCCACTTCCACTTCCTTTTCCCCGTCTGATAAGAGCGCCATTTAGTGGAGGGAGGTTTTCCCTTTCGGTTACCATGACACGTTTCTGGAGAAAGAAAAACGAGAACAAGTGAGCATCAAATGTGCAATTGACTAACGAATGCTAGTTCAATGTTTCTAACAATAACGTTTTTAACTATATTAAATGATAGATTTAACTATTACAAAATTACAGATACATTTTTTTACATGCACAAATTCATCGTTTTTATATACACATTATATGAAATGTTTGACACTTCAAAATCCAATTGGTATTTCTCCTAATTTGTAGTAGCGAGTTTACACACTCCTCCACTATTCTAGGGTATATATTTTTAATTGTTGATTCTTAAGTCATTTCAAGATATATCTATCACTTTTAAAATTATGTAGAGAGAGAGAGAGAGAGAGAGAGAGAGAGAGAGAGAGAGAGAGAGAGAGAGTACTCCTTTTTTAGACAGATAACTATGAGAATTTTTACAAAAAAAAAAAATATAAGAAAAACCATTTCCTCAAGGAAAAAAATCTGCTAGTATTACAATTCTAAAAACCACTAGGATTCCTGCAACCGTGCCAAAACAGTAGACATTCTGGTAATGGTTCTCTCATGTTAAAACGTCACTGCCTCGACAAGATGTAGGGAGACGAATGGCAGGAGATGGATCTGATTCTAGGAGGAAAGATCCATCAGGAGCATACCTTATCTTTCTCCATTTCTTCATTCGCCAGTGTGAAGCTGCTATCAAATAATTCAGCTTCGAAACTTAGATTGTCTTTTTATGAATGCTTTCTTCTTCCATATCTTCTCTAACTTCAAATTATTTTTTTTTCTCAAGAGCAAATACCAGTTTGAGAAAAAAACCTTTGTGGTCTCATCTAACTTCAAAATATTTTTTTTTCTCAAAAGCAAATACCAGTTTGAGGAAAAACCTTTGTGGTCTCATCTAACTTCAAAATATTTTTTTTCTCAAGAGCAAATACCAGTTTGAGGAAAAACCTTTGTGGTCTCATCTAACTTCAAAATATTTTTTTCTCAAAAGCAAATACCAGTTTGAGGAAAAACCTTTGTGGTCTCATCTAACTTCAAAATATTTTTTTTCTCAAAAGCAAATACCAGTTTGAGGAAAAACCTTTGTGGTCTCATCTAACTTCAAAATATTTTTTTTCTCAAAAGCAAATACCAGTTTGAGGAAAAACCTTTGTGGTCTCATCTAACTTCAAATTATTTTTTTTTCTCAAAAGCAAATACCAGTTTGAGGAAAAACCTTTGTGGTCTCATCGAGCCCTGATCCGAATGAACGAAGAGTAAAGACAGGCGAACTGAAAACAAATGATCTGAAGGAAGCGACGTAGCTTACCTGTCTCGTGAGGATAAAAGTTTACAAAAATCGGGGAAAACAAGAGACGGAAAAGAATTTCAAAAGGGAAAATGGTGGTCTCCGAAGCGTTCAATCAGATTATAACTGATTTCCCAAGTATGTGCACCTTATTTTCACTTTCTTTTTACCTTCTTGAGTCCTCTGGTTCTCATCGGGTCCTAAGGCCCTATGACCCTTCCATGGCCTAAGCTGCCAACACTGGTACCCAAACACAGCTGGGCTGACTGGTAGGTGGTAAACTGGTCGAACTATGAACTTGGCCAACTCAGAGTTCTGTCTCGTATACTAACATGAAATTGTTATAATGGCCTATTGGAAACGTCCCTACCTGGTGTTCTGCTGGACAGGATATGGAGCTACGCTCAAAGCCGATCGTTTTTTTTTTTTTTTTGTTTTTTTTTTTTTTTTGTAGTGTCTGAAACCTCCCAATCATTGTGAGCTAAGGATGAGTGTTTTGGGGGGACCTATAAATCTACCTGCTGAGTCATCAGCAGCCATTGCCTGGCCCTCCCTGGTCCTAGCTTGGTCAGTCTCTACGACATAGTCCTGTTAGGGCATTTTCACTGTTCCTTGCCTCTCCCATTCATGAGTGACTTTTAAACCTTGTGTAAGTAGTTTTCATTCCTGGATACAATTGCTGCACTAAATCTTCTAAAGAATTCCAATGAATTGGTTTCCTAAAACAAAATAACAAGAAAAGGGAAAATTAAATGAACTTAGTTTTGAGCCATGGGCACGATTCTTTTACAAATTTTGAAGTATTTTTGTAAGCCTAGTGAAAAGAGGGAAATGTCTCGAACGCCCTTGGGTGAAAAAGCAGGTGTTTGTGTTCTCGCGTAGTGTCTCCTTTTGAGATTCCTACGATCTTCAGAGGGGATACTAACTATTAAGCTTTTAAAGAAAGACTTCTTCAGTGTTTATTATTGCTGTTCATCGAGATATATGTTCGAATGATACAAGTTTGAAGACCATTGAAAAATGAAATAGTCTTACGTAATGTAATATTTATATATGGAAAAAGAGAGCATGCACTACAGCATAAGTAAATAAATAACAATTAAAGCATAATGACAAAGCTTTCAATACATACATACATACATACATACATACCACGTCAGGTACTGTACACATGATCAAGATTTTCGTTTATACCTTGGCAGTGCCACAATTGAAATAAATAAAATCGTCCATAGAAAGTACTTTAAAGCATCGAAGTCAGCACATTCATATCAAAACACTCTCTCTCTCTCTCTCTCTCTCTCTCTCTCTCTCTCTCTGTCAGTAGCAATGATACGACTGCTGTCGGGAAACAGGTGGGAGGTTCTTTGAAATCGCCTTCACACTTCCGGTGCACAATCTTTCTCCTGTTCTAATTTTTTTTGCTGATGTCAGCTGGGTCTTCAGTGGACTTGTCAGCAAGATAGAGGAACCTAGTCGTTCTGGAAACAGCTCTGCTCGTGAGTGGGCGGGTGTAGGGCAAAGTGTGAAGTAGTTAGTGAGGGAGTAATAACGTGGAGGTGGGAGAAAAGGAGAGTTTGGGGGGAGGGGGCATCTGGCTGTAGGCTGTCGGTTCTAGACAGGTAATTACACGTAATAAAGGACGGAAGATAAAAGTGAGCATGCGAGACAAAGCAAAGGATGAACGGGATGATGATGATGATGATGAAAATGATAATGATGATAAAGTTGTTAAGGGTGATAGTACTCTGCTGGGGGTGCCAGAGATTCGTGTTCTTTAGCTTCTAAAAGATGGCTTGTCATTAGATCTCTCTCTCTCTCTCTCTCTCTCTCTCTCTCTCTCTCTCTCTCTCGTGTGTTCAATCCTCAAGCCAGACGAGGAGGGAATTGTATACGTCCTGTACTTAGAAATTCAGTTTGTATTTGTTGACCTAGAAGTGAACTAAGTACTTAACTGGTAGTTGACTATGGTGGTTCATACGTGTATTTTAAGATTACTGATCTCTCTCTCTCTCTTCTCTCTCTCTCTCTCTCTCTCTCTCTCTCTCTCCTCTCTCTCTCTCTCTCTCTCTCTCTCAATGCTTATCACCTTTCTCGATCTTTTCTAGATTCCTCAGTTCATTTGCTTATTCAAATGTTTAATCTTATTTTCCTCTTCATTTCCAATTATCATCATTCTTTACCTTGCTTGATTTAATCTTCTTTCATTTATGTCTATTGTCAATGCCAGTTGTGATGTTCAGCCAGATGACGTCACCTTCCCCCTGCATCGATTGCCACCCATCTAATTCATCTCTGGCTACTTTTATCCTTTTATTGTAATTTTATTCCTGCATTTACTATTCAATGTCATCTCTTCCTCTAACATTTACTACATACTTTCATCTGCCTTCATTTATCCCTGATTGCCATCTCCCATTTACTACATACTACCTTTCCAGCCTATATCTATTATACATTTCCTTTCCTACCTTCATTTACACACACCCCACTCTTGTCATATCCCGTTTACTCCTTATTATCTTTCTTCCCTTTATCTTCTAAGTATTTTCCTCTTCTGCTTTCGTTTACCACCCCCTTGTCATCTCCCGTTTACTACATATTATCTTTCCTCTTTTCATTTTTTGCACACTTTCCTCTCCTGCCTTCATTTACCCCCAATCTTTTGTCATTTCCAGTTTACTCCATATTATCTTTCCTATTTTATTATTTACTACTCATTCCCTCTTCTGCCTTCGTCATCTCCCGTTTACCCCATATTATCTTTCCTCCCCTCCTATACTACACATTATCTCTCCTGCCTTCATTTACCATGCAGAAATATAACCTCCTTTCATTTACTCACTGTTACCATCATCGACATTTCCTTCCTTCCCCGTGTATGTTGTCATCCGCCATTACTCACGTGTCTGTAATGCTTAAACATACTCATTTCTCGTCTTACACTAGACGTTGTTGCACTTGTCATTGTTGAGTGAAGCGATCGATCGATCTGATATTGCATACTGGTGTCACACTAACCTTGGTCAATCATCACAAGACGAAAGCGAGGTGTCTCATTCTCGAAAATATTGACACCGCCTTCTTGATTTGACATTACCAGCAAACAAGGAAATTCAACAATTTTTGCTGGGTTTCATGTACCTGGCGTAAACAGATAGCTAATGCTCTCTCTCTCTGTCTGTCTGTCTGTCTCTCTCTGTCTCTCTCTCTGTCTGTCTGTCTGTCTGTCTCTCTCTCTCTGCTAGGAATTGCAAAACAACTTTTATATTCCCGTGGCTATATAGAGCCATTAAGTTTGCCAGTACATTTTGGTACTAAATTAGTCATTTATCTTTTTCAACATTGATCATGTTAACATTAAACAGTTCTTTGTATCGTATCACAATGATATTACTCTGGTACCTAATAAGTTAATCAAAATTATACTGAAATTTAAAATTGAATATAAAAAACCTTCATGATTATGTTTATACATTTTTACTGATTCATTAAAGGTTATTCTCCATCTCTTTATCGCTGCATATTGTCATGGGCGAATAAACATTAATGCACTGAATTTTTCGAATTTTCTTGCCGTTTACAAGTAAATGATATATATATATATATATATATATATATATATATATATATATATATATATATATATATTTAGTTACATGATATTGTTCTCTCAGTTCTTCGACGCAAGTATTTTTTCAACATTGATCATGGCAACATCAAGAATTTCTTTGTAACGTATACCAATGATATTACTCTGGTACCTAGTAAGCTAATCAAAATTATACTGAAATATAAAATTAAATAAAAAAAAAAGCTTCATGATTATGTTTATACATTTGAATGGGTCATTGAAGGTTATTATCTATCTCTTTATCACCAGATGTTATCATGGGTGAATAATCATTAATGCACGGATTTTTTCGACTTCTCCTGCCTTATCTAAGTAATTTTTTTTTCTTTCAGTTCTTCCACGCCAGTGATTCTTCTACTAAGATCATATGTATAATGTTCACGCTTCCATCTTTAATCTCACTTCGATTCCTTTTCCCATTTTCATAGACGTTGATGCTTCGACAATGTACGTTTAAGAGGGTGACGGGCCGAGAGAAGGTTGTGACTCAAAGACAGTATGAAAGCAACTGAGTAAATTTATTATAGATCACTCTCCTTTATATACAAAAGCTCAAAGCAACAAGAAATTTCATGTTCAAAAACAGACACTGTTACAGAGGAGAAAAGTAGACATGTTTATTTTGGTTCTTTTTAGTGCGAGGGAAGAGCGAAGATACAAGCATAATATATACACAAAATGAACTATGTACGATCTTGTGATACACGGTTGGTACAAGAGGCAACGTTCGTATTTACGTTTGAAGTAAGTGGACATGCCAAACCTGCATAGCGAGTCTATTTAGATACCATCTGCTGTTTTTAGAAGGAAAAGTATAAATTCAGGCCTTTTAGAATTCTAGCATCATTCAAAAATGGAAATCATACAGGACACAATTCGTTTTACAAGAGAGAATACACACACACACACAAAACCGTATGTTTAATCGGAAACTCTCCGTAAAAATTTGCTGTTCTCAGCCGTATTTCAGTAAGATACAGGTGACCGTAATTTTACCCTACTTTGTTATTATCTTTTACGGGTTGGTGACCGTAATTTTACCCTACTTTGTTATTATTTTTTACGGGCTGGTGACCGTAATATCATTCCTTAACGTCAATATATCCGTTTATAAAACGGTAAATGCCTGGCAAAGTTTATTCCAGGATTTTTACCGTTTTTTACGGCAGATCTTTAACAGCGTAGAAAGCTAGCTTTGTGCCAGCACGTGGTCGTGCTTGTTATATCAAGGACTGAATACTTTTCATCCTGGACTGCTTTATTTAAAAGATTACTAAATGTCGAGATTTTGTCTTACATCGACAGTGTCTTAACATGTCTGACTAAAACTGAGAAACAATCTTACAGCTGACAATATCCTTTTGTTTCTAATTCATTGTAAATTGACTTTCCTCTCATCAAGATCACTCTTTTTAATCTATTCATTTTTCATCTTGCTTCACCTTGGGGAATGCTATATTTCATTTCCTGTAACGAGTTTCTCATATTTCAATTATCTCAGCTGAGACTGAGACATAAAATGCTCTTTCTATTTGTGGGAAATTTGCTCACATATGTAGGCGTTTCTTGATGTCAATATTAAAAAAACTAATGATGTTGTTTTGCTGCCATTTAAAAATAGAGTATTTTAAAATATCATGATTCTGATTCTATTGTTTAATCAGCTTTGAATGGCCGAATACTGAAATTACCTTTTAAATATTTTTTTTTTCCAATTACAATATAGCCTATATATTTTCGTATGATAATGGCTTTAGTAATCTATTTGTATACTTAATACATGATTGAATGCTTTATTAACATTACATGCAATGATTTTGACTTTGTTTCATTTTTGGATTGAGAAAATTTAAAGCACTCCTAGTGCAAAAATAATGAAATCTCGCAGAAACGTTTATACAATTTTCTCCCTGATCAGTGTGGACTTCCAGTATTCAAACTGGTCATGATTAATTTATGAGAAGAGTTTTTATGATATCCAAACAAATCCTCAAGTTGGTTCTGCGCTATGTAAGCCTAAATCATTTTGGAAGATATTGTGTGGAATACAATTTTTAGCAGATTACCCTCTGCATTTAAAATATTTTATTATTGGAAAGATATAATCAAGTTAACTCACCCTACTGCATTTGAATCCATACATTTTAAAGTGAAAATTACCGTTATTTCTTATCTAGCCAATGGACGTCCAAAATATCTAAGAGAATTGCTACATATTGT
>NC_090745.1:106301481-106306481 GCF_036898095.1 Palaemon carinicauda | reverse complement strand
TTAATATGTTGACAATATTAATGATGTACAGGCAAGATAGATACGTCATTAGATAAAACGTTAGTAATATATCTACTAGCAAATTAGTCAATTAGTAGTTACATGAGAGACAATTTTGATATTGTTTCTCTCTTGTGTATTTATTTTTCTATGTTAGAATGGAAGAGCAGCTGTAAAAAGGAGGAGAAGGAGGAGGAGGAGGAGAAGGAGGAGGAGAAGGGGGAGGAGGAGAAGGAGAAGGAGAAGAGGAAGGAGAAGAGGAAGGAGGAGGAGGAGGAGAAATTACCTTAATTTTCCTCTCAGACAGCCATTGACAGTAGTAAGGTCACTTCGACCACCCCTTTAAAGATAAAATTAATTAAATGAGCCATAATGATGAGGTGTGTTTGTTTACATTCGACAGCCTGATGACAGACCTAATCAACGTGGAAAAATAGAACTTGTGACAAGTAGAGTATGAAAATCGATTGTGAACACGTGCGGGGAAAAAAAATCATGTGACATGGCCTTAGTTCATTACGATCTCTCTCTCTCTCTCTCTCTCTCTCTCTCTCTCTCTCTCTCTCTCTCTCTCTCGCTCTCTCTCTCTCAGAAACTTACATTTAGGATATCAACATAGCTCTCCAGAGTCAGGTAACGAATACTGCGAGTGATGGGACTCGACAAAAATTATTATTATTTAGGAAACCTTTGACCTGTACAAAACGATTTTACACCATATATAGTAGTGATATTTACTGCCCTTATTGTGAATAACCCCCCCCCCCTCTCTCTCTCTCTCTCTCTCTCTCTCTCTCTCTCTCTCTCTCTCTCTCTCTCTCTCTCTCTCTCTCTCTCTCTATATATATATATATAAATATATATATATATATATATATATATATATATATATATATATATATATATATATATATATATATCTATATGTATATGTATATATATATAGATATATATATATATATATATATATATATATATATATATATCTATATCTATATCTATATCTATATCTATATCTATATATATATATATATATATATATATATATATATATATATATATATATATATATAAGACAGATAGTCCTCACGTAGAGCCGCCATACACTTACACCGGTGTATCATTAGCATCCTCTCAACTCTGATGATAATATAACTACATCGTAATTCATCCTATGAATTATATTTCGAAAATATGCAATAATTCTCCTTTAACATGATATTACATAAAAAAATTGTTTCATTGGGTTACTATTTGGTGCTTTATGTAACCAACTAGATTCTAGAAGAAGGGTTGATACCTTCCACCTCAAAATATAACCAGCTACGGCATCCCTATAGCTGATTAGGTTGTTAGGACGCGGACGTGGCTGGCCAGCCTTGTCTGTGAAAAGCGTTCCGTCCAGGTGAGTCAACATAATCAAACTTCAGACTGAAACCCTCTGATGAAGGCCTAAAGGGGACAGGTGTCCTTCCTCCCACCTTTTCTTCGCTCTATTGGTTTTCTGTAAATCAATGCCCTCCCCTAATAGGGTTCATAGCTTTATTTCTGACAAAGGTTTGACGAACGGAGAGGAACAAAAGCGGACCAAGCTTCTACAGGATAAAAAAACGGAATAAGTGAAGAAAATAAGAGAAATAACAAATAAATTAGATATATATTTAAAACGAAATGATTATTTGCACACGAAATGGGCAACATAAGTCTGAAAATAATAAACATGGATCTTAGAAGAAATATAAAATCTTCCTCGAAATTAAAATCCAACAGTAGTAATGCTGTCAGAGAATAGTTCTATAATCTGACAGTATAGATGAGAGACTTTCGGTTCTGAGCAATATGACAACGTGGCACCTCAACAGAATACGGATATTGGTTCTTTTCAAAAGAGAGTTGTGCGTACTATTTCGTCAATGCAAGATCTCAAGATACTTAAGGAGCTCCTCTGTTGAAAATAAGCTTATGGAGGAGGACTAGACGAGATATTTTCCGTCGCAACGAACAGTGTCGGGAAGAGAGGATTTACTAGAAGCGTGCTAAGCTGTAAAGATCCCTAGAGGTTTCTGGATTTCAGGCGGGAGAGCAGTATTCAAATTATGGTAAAATGATAGATCAAAATCTTGGGAATTTAATGGTAACATTTGCGTAAATACAGGAAGCATTGAATTTGTATCTTTTAAGTTGGTATGATAAAGAAAGTTTGGAGTTTGGCTAAATACCGTTATCTAGACAAAGCAAATCATAGGGGAATTTTATTGATTCGTGATTGTTTCAATCTTTTCCTGACTACCGTATTTGCTAATCTGTTTCGGATCTTAGTTGTTTTACTTTGCTTATGAGATTAGAATGGAGTAAATACTAGTACAAGAGCTGTATCATCTTCATAATGGTATAGGATGCCTGAAAACTTTAAATCATTCATTCATTCATACTGGTATTGTTGACAAAGTGTCGTATCACTATTACAACTAAATCTAACAGGTCTTAGACCACAATATTAGAATTCCCAACATCAGTTTCCTGTTGACTTGTAAATCTTGAAAAGATAGAGTATGCATCCCCCAATACGAAAGTTACTACATTTTTTTAAAAGAGCCTTATTGTTATGTAGATTAAAGTTAGTATATTGTTCAACTTGAAATAGTCTGATTTTATACCCGTGGTCTAGATTTGATTTAAAAGGACATCACAAGTAATTAATTGTGATGTCCTCCATTGGCAAATCTTTTGAAAATTTTGCCCAATCGCCTCCATAACTTAGATATCCTTAATTTACTTGTTTCCTGATTCTTTTTGTTTGGAGAGCAACCCCGCTTATTACCGATGCCTTCTGTGTTTGGTAAGAGTTAGACCATCAAAGTTGATCTGTATGTTTTTTTATCCTAGTTAAATTCTATCAATTTTATGCGCCTTTTCGTGTAATTTGTACTCATATTCTTTCTATACTTTCTCTTACTTTTGAAACATTTGATTACAAACCAATAATTAAATTAGAATTGTATAACAACACAATCTCAATAGAAATTCAATATCCGGAGGAATTCATCCCAAATTCATCGTATAATCTAACCGTCGTAATCTTCTCCAGCATCATAAAAATTGCTTTTTTCTAAGAATAACGCAAATCCAGGTGTCACATCTTTGCCAATGTAATGCAGAACCCCTCAAGGAAATAGCTCGTCTGATTCAGAAACGAACACATGCAAAGGCTCGTCCAAAACAACTACGTTTTCCGCTGGTCTTTTATGCCGGTTACCATCCGGAACTTTGTCTGGTATTATAAATTAAATTGCAAATTGATATATCAGATTCAAGAAAGAAGGAATAGAGAAAAGAAAAGAAAATATTTATCAAATGTGGAAAAAAAGAGAGAAGAAAATAAAAGAATTAGAATAAAGAAGAAAACCAAGGAGGTGCCGATGGAAAGGCGAATCCCTCCGCCCAACAACTGAACTGAACTGAACTGAACTGGTTATGTGATATGGAAAGAATGCCTATATATGGTTCTGAAGTTTGCTTTATGAATTATACCAGCAAGTTGAAATTTGAGGTTGAGAGGGATTCTTGATTTACGTTTTTTATAGGAGAATGAATGTCGATGACCTATATTGTTGTGACGCCACTCTATGTCTAAAGATAGAAAGCAAATAACAGCAGTGTCCCCATTACTCATAATTAAACGGCTCAAGAAAATTACATTACGTTCATCGATTCTGTGATGCAATTGTGTTTAGATCAATTATCTCCCCGACAAGGAATTGCGTATGGTGGTAAGTTTACAAGGAAAGAGATTGTCAAATGTAATAAAAGAAGAAAGAAAATTAATACTATTGGCATCATTCAACAGGCTCGATTCCTTCATTTTCATCAATCATGAGTCCTGATATACGAATTCAAGTTCAAGAGAACTTTAAAGACCTTGAATATTGCTCGTCAAAAACACTCGCAGTTACTAAGTTGGAATAGTGTTGTTTGCAAAACCTTTCACTTAAAAAGTGTCGAAAGAAAATCGAAGGTACTTGGCTCTTTGAGTTTTATCATAACCTAGTGCAAGTCGCGCTAGACTCCGTGAGTCTGTTGCAAGTCTGTAGTACATAATCTTTTATTACGAGGTATTAAATTTAACACTTGAGCTCAACCCTCCACTTTTATCCGGTGCTGTAATTGACATAAAATGGTTGGTTCTGCTCTCCTCTCCAGCAATGTTTCTCTCTTCTAAGCGAAGGAAGATTCGAACTGTCATCCGCGGAATTGAAAACGAAGAATCGAACTGGCCTCCTTTAAATGAGGACCACAACATTACTGACTTACACTGTAAAAAAAAATGTAATTTTGATTGGAAATTTACCGTAAGAATATACTGTTCTCAGCCATATTTCAGTAAAATACAGGCGACCGTAATTTTTCCTAATTTGTTGTTATCTTTTACAGGTTGGTGACCGTAATATCACTACTTTACATTAATATATCCGTTTTTAAAACGGTAAATGCCTGGCAACATTTATTCCAGGATTTTTTTCCCCGTTTTTTGCGGCAAATTTTTAACAGTGTAGCAACGAACAATCTGCGCTCAATTGCTGATTGAAAAAAGAAATGTTTCATGATGGGTAAATTTTTTTCATACTGATTCAAATGACTCTCAGAGTAAAATTAAAGTCACAATTACGACAGAAAGAGTCATAGGCTTGCACGTAGATTTATTATAAAGTTGGATTCAAGTGTTTTAATGGGCGTTGCTCATTGCGAGAAAACTTGTATCTTAATTAAGTGCATTGAAAATAAAGTATCTATTCTCTTTTTCAATAGAAATCACTTCTTTATCGTGTATTGCGTCGGCAGTATTGTTCTCGCAAACTAGACTAGACTAATGTCTCGTTAACGAGTTCAGCTTGCGAAAATCGTTATTAATAAAACGTATTCTCGAGATAAGCTGATGAAGTTTGTGAAGAGTAAAGTATATTAATATAAATGAAAGATATCTAACATAGACTCTGAAAAAG
>NC_090745.1:106296481-106298981 GCF_036898095.1 Palaemon carinicauda | reverse complement strand
TTTTCATGGACTTAGATTTTTCTGGCTACCGTCCTTTGGGATTTCATTTTTTTTCTCTTCTTTTCTATTCTTTTCGGGACTTTACTTTTTCTTTCCAAATTTTTTCTTCCGCTTCTGTTTCCAGGCATTCCATGCCATCGTTCCCAGTCACATTTTTTTTTTCTCCACTGTCCTCTTTTCCACTGACTTTAAAATTAATTAATTCCACCTTTCCTTGTTCTCTTTTTTTCTTTATCTTTCCACCACTAATCCTTTTACATCGTAGTTCATACAGTTCCTTATTAAGTCTTAAATCACTGCAAGCCTTTACGATATTTCAAATTTCTCTCATTTTTTTTTCGTCTGTTAATTTAACTTATTCATTTTTAGTTATTAATTTTTCAACTCATTATTCCCTTTTAATTTGCTTCTTGGGAATTTCACGACCCATCTTCACCAACGCCACTCTTTCAGGGATCTGTCGCAAGTGTTTATCTATTCATTGGTCACCAATGCAAGTATTATGGGATTATGTCTCCAATGTTTCTTACCGTTATTTGTCAATTTACTACTTGGTATTCAACTGGGCTCTACAAGGCATTAGAAGAGTTGGAAGACCCATGCATACATGGCTGAGGACTATGAAGCATAAAGTTGGAGACGATGAAAGGAGAAGCATTAATTTAAAAGCCAAAGATAGAGACGACTGGCGAAATCTAACCTTGGCCCTTTGCGTCAATAGGCGTTGGAAGAGATGATGATGATTCATTGATAGTCACCCATCCAAAAACTATACAGATTCAGCTGATTCTTTCAAATGGATGCTAACAGTTTCACCAAAAGCCTTATATGGATCGCGAACAAAATTGAAGAATTGTTGGTCACCTTCCGAGATCTCTATACCGTATGCTACATTTCATCAACAAGAATCCGTTGTTGGTAAAACTCATTATGTATCCGTACATTTTCGGTGTGTAATAGTGATATCCTACGATCAAAAACGGGTCGTTTAGACATAACCTTAACTGGCCAATAACAAGCTTCATTAAAACTGGTTTGGACCATCCTCTTGTATTACCATAATTTTTGACGATGTTGGTTCGTTGACGTTTTAAAAAATGTGAGGTAGATCTAAGAACCTGAGATTTATTGTGTGTGATATAATGAAAAATTATAAAACAACATCAGTGTAATATATAACTGAAGCGTAATATGATCAGCTACTCCAAATAGTTATCAAGATTCTCGATACTAATTCTTGTTCTTGATTCTTCCATTACAAAATATTTTCGTTTTTTATAAGGTGATAGAAAAAAAAATTGCAATGGTTCAATGCCCTGCTGTTATATAGGACAAGACAAAAAAGAAAAGTGTTGCTAATTGGTTATAAAGTTTTCCGAATCAAAGGTCCTTGTACTGAAAAGAGAACAAAATAGTCCAAAGAAAAAAAGTTTGGCAAAGTAGAAACAGAAGTGACGAGTGTGTATATATATTTGTATGTGTATTCAAGTAAGTATGTTTTACGTGTGTATATATGTATGTATGCATGTATGTATGTTTAAGAAATGTGACAAATTAAGTAGAAAGAAACATAGAAAAGAATTTGGTGCATAAAAGTAAAACGACTAAAACAAAAGCTTCTCTAAAAAAGACGAACGTCAACCCTATAGGAAAACTATTTCAAATTATCGAAAAGGAAATTGTCTTCCAAGATGTATTTATCAAAAAGACCTTCTGCTGTTGCTGTTCTTTTTCTTAAATCAGATTATCGCCATCCTCGATCATTTCTCATCATTCCAGGAACTTGTTTCCCCATGAACAAACTTTGGGACATTACCACAAACACATTTATCTTCGAACATTTTGTGCACGTATAACTTTGTTTTCGTTTCAGGCATACAATATAAAGTCTAGTGTGTATCATCATCATCATCAGCTGTAATTAGTCAAATGCAGGGCAAAGGCCTCGGACATGATCTTCCACTCGTGTCTATTTGTGGCCTTTCAATGCCAGTCTATACCTGTAAATTTTCTTAGTTCTTCAATCCATCGTCATCTTATCCTTCCCCTGCTTCTTTTGCAATCTCTATGGACCCCTTCTGTTGATCTTAATGTCCATTTATTATCCGTCATTCTCATTA
Organism: Palaemon carinicauda; assembly: GCF_036898095.1. Taxonomy (NCBI): domain Eukaryota; kingdom Metazoa; phylum Arthropoda; class Malacostraca; order Decapoda; family Palaemonidae; genus Palaemon; species Palaemon carinicauda. Next base: position 106,296,861 of record NC_090745.1, on the reverse strand, counting down.
TATGTTCTGCCCATGTCGATTTCTTTTTCTTACATGTTAGAATATCATCTACTTTAGTATATTTTGTGTGTATATATATATATATATATATACATGTATATATATGTATATATATGTATATATATGTATATATCTATATATATATGTATATATATATATATATATATATATATATATATATATATATATATATATATACGTGTGTGAATGAAAATTTGAAGATAATCCAAACAAAAACTCAGGAAAATGCTACTAAAGACATCTGGATCCCTAATGTGTGTTTGTGTCTAAAGAGAGGGGGCGTGTGTGTGAATGAAATAGCAATTAAAACTGCCTGCAAAAATATACCTTTCAAGGAAATATTGAATAACCGGGATACT
>NC_090745.1:106108981-106291481 GCF_036898095.1 Palaemon carinicauda | reverse complement strand
TACCTGTAATTACATTATTTCAAGAATTTTTCTAATTTTTAGTTTTATTTCTATTCATTGTTGAAAATGTGCTGGATTCGTAAGGCCATGGCAACATTCATAGAAAAGTGATGATTAGAAATAAGTGATTCGTTGTAAGCTAGTAATTTGGTTTCTGCACGACTGGGATTCTAATTGTAGCGTTCTGTCATTCACAAAATATCGACAAGCTTTTTTTTGCCGCTTATTTCTTATTAGAATTAAAAAAAAAAAAATTTACTTCTTACCAAAGATAAGTTCTTGATAAATTTTATTTGTTGTTTATCAATTTCTTCGTATATCAAAGCTTGAGCATGAGGGTTGCTGATAAGTATATTAAAATGATTTTTATCTAGCTTTGAAAACTCAATTGCGTGTTCATTGTTCATTAATTTACATTGAACAATTCCATACCTATCACTTAAATAAAGAGGAATGTTTCATTGCATATGTATTTCATATAAATATGTTCCAGGTACACACACACACACACACACTATATATATATATATATATATATATATATATATATATATATATATATATATATATATATATATATATATGTGTGTGTATATATATACCATATATATGTATGTATATATGTGTATATATATACCATATATATGTATATATATGTGTATATATATGTATGTATGTATGTATATGTATATGTATATATACATATATATATGTATATATATATATATATATATATATATATATATATATATATGTATATGTATATATACATATATATATATATATATATATATATATATATATATGTATGTATATATTATATATATATATATATATATATATATGTATGTATGTATGTATGTATGTATGTATGTATGTATATGTATATATGTATAAATACATATATATATACAATATATATATATATGTATATGTATATATATATATATAATGATAATTTTTCACATTTAATTGTGTTTTTCATTTATTTATATAAGCCATAAATACTTCTTAATGTCGAATTCACTCTGCCTCGGTATTAGTGACCCAAGGGGGAATTAACTTTATGATAATAGCTTCTGGTCGGCAAGGGATTCGAACCCAGAAAAAATCGAGGAGAGAGAGAGAGAGAGAGAGAGAGAGAGAGAGAGAGAGAGAGAGAGAGAGAGAGAGAGAGAGAGAGAGAGAGAGAGAGAGAGATATACTTGTATGTATGTTTGCACCAGTTTCACAGTATATGTAGAGAATCCTCTTGATAAGATTATAAAAGAGTAGAAAGGTTTTCTTCTCTTGAATCGTTAGCTGCCTCTAACTCTCATCACCGAAGGGGGCTTTTGGTTATTCAACAGGCCATGTATGTTACGCAGTTAGTGGTAAATATATGTATGCATACAATATGCGTACATATCTGTTCATTTGTAGCGTATGTATGTTTTTAAATATGCATGCGCATGTTGTCATAGGTTTTTTATTAAATATTTTTTTCGTACCTAGAAATATGATATTTCCATACGCTTACTTTATTTTACAATACTTAGTTGATATTTTACGATTTTCTCTCTCTCTCTCTCTCTCTCTCTCTCTCTCTCTCTCTCTCTCTCTCTCTCTCTCTCTCTCTCTCTCTCTCTCTCGTTAGTATTTTTGGTTGTTGTCGAAGGTATTGTTACTTTAAATTTGTTTTAACCCATTATCTTCGTTCGCCAATGGAACAATAAAAACATATGATAATCCTTTTTAAGGAGAGTTTGACATATTCTATCCTCCATAATCATTGTATATCTATTTCTTCACGCATTGAAAATAGGATTTCTTGTTTCATACGTAATCAAAATTATAATTCGCTATATGTAGATACAAAAGTTCCATGTCATGTCACGTAAATAAAAATTTCTTCCGTTTTTAATATTGTAACAACAATATCTATTTAGTTTTACCTTTAGCTGCAACCTTTGTGGTAGTAGGTTGGCTAGGGCACCAGCCACCCGTTGAGATACTACCGCTAGAGAGTTATTGGATTCTTTGGCTGGCCTGGCAGTACTACATTGGATCCCTCTCTCTGGTTATGGCCCATTTATTTTCCTACACATTCACCGAATAGCCTGGTCTATTCTTTACCCTTCTCCTTTGACCTAACGCACCAAACAACACTTAAGATTACTAAACAATTATTTTTTGCTCAAGTGGTTAATTACTGCGCTGTAATTGTTCAGTGGTCACTTTCCTCTTCGTAAGGGTAGAAGAGACATTTTAGCAATGGTAAGCAGCTCTTCTAGGAGGACACTCCAAAATCAAACCATTATTCTCTATTCTTGGGTAGTGCCATAGCCTCTGTACCATGGTCTTCCATAGTCTTGGGCTAGAGTACTCTTGCTTGAGGGTACACTCGGATATGCTGTTCTATCTTATTGCTCTTCCTCTTGTTTTATTTTTTTTATTTGTTTGTAGTTTATTTATGAAATATCTAATTTGATATTGTTACTGTTTTAGAATATTCGTTTATTACTTCTTGTAGTTTATAATTTATTTATTTCCTTGCTTTCTTTCCTCACTGGGCTATTTTTCCCTTAGTTCGTCAATCCATCGTCTTCTCTTTCTTCCCCCGCTTCTTTTACAATCTCTATGGACCCATTTTGTTATTCTTAATGTACATCTATTATCTGTCATTCTCATTACTGTATATGTCCTGCCCATGTATATTTCTTTTTCTTACATTTTGTTACAATATCCTCTACTTTAGTTTGGTCTCGTATCCATGTTGCTCTTTTTCTGTCTCTTAATGTTATTCCCATTATTATTCTTTCCATAGCTCTTTGGGTTGTAACTAGCTTATGGTATAAGACTTAAGTAAGACTCCAAGTTTCTGATGCATAAGTTAATACTGATAGGACCATCTCGTTAGATACATTTCTTTTTACTTATCATAATCTCATTTTGTTCACCAAATTCTCTCCATCCTATTTTTATCCTTCTTTTAATTTGGGTCTCGTGTCCTGTGGAAACACTGTCTTTCCTAAGTAAGCATATTTATTAACAATCTAGAGGTTCACTCATAACTCTTATTTGTTATCTCTGTTGAACACTATCTTAGTTTTACCCATTCATTTTCAGTCCTATGTTTCTGTTTTCACTATTTAAATCTTCTATATTTTTTTTAATTCCTCCCATGATTCATTCAACACAACTGTCATCTGCAAATCTTGAGTTGTTAAAGAATTCTCCCTTAATATTAATTTCTACATTTTCTCAATCTAAGTTCTTAAAAAATTCTAGACATGCTGTAAATAGTTTAGGAGAGATGGGGTCACCCTATCTAACTCTCTTCTCAATTGAAATTTTCTCACTATATTTAATCTTAGGATTGATGTACTTCCTCTATAGGTATCTTCAAGGGTTTTAACATAAGATTCTTCTATTCCTTGTTTTGAAGGGCTTTATTACTGCTGATTTTTTGACAGAATCAAAAGCTTTCACATATTTTATAAATTCATACATAGTGTTTGTCATAATTTATTGAGTTTTGTCATAATTTGTTGATTTTTTCATTAGTTGGGTAATTACATGAAAATGGTCAGTTGAATACCCACTTCTAAAGCCTGCCTGCTCTCTAGGATGATTGAAGTCTAGCTGTCTTTCTATTTGCCATGATATGATCTATGTGAATGTTTTATATTTTACGAAGAGTAAACTTATTGGACGGTAATTCTTAGGTCTTTTGTGTCTTCTTTTAGTTAATTACTATAATTATTAAGTTTTTCCAAGCTGTAGGTATAGAGCATTCTTGCAGACAATAGGATCTATCTAGAGTTGCCTTTAGCCTGAACATTTCTGTTTATACTCACACACCCATATATATATATATATATATATATATATATATATATATATATATATTTATATATATATATATATATATATATATATATATATATATATATATATATACACTAAAATACGCAACTCGTGAAAAATAACGGCTTAACATTAGGTATGCACACACACTGGAAATATATATTATATATATATATATATATATATATATATTATATATATATATATATATATATATATATATATAAAGCTTGACACTTGCTATTTATTATATAGGGGTGATAATGACTATTCCTAAGTACAAGTTATATTTAATTGTTTCCTTTGATCAATTTTACTCAAATGCATTAATATTTTTGTTTTCAATGACTAAACCTTAATATATGTAAGTGTTTAAATTCCAATACCAATTTATCTTACGACAAAATTCATATGCATCGCAACTGAAAAACATCAGTTCACACTACGATGTCATTTTGGTGCTTGAAATCTATTGTGTCCTAACGAGGAGGAAGTTCCTTATACCGGTAGATAATCCTTCTCTTACCTGCAGTTATGTGACGGATAATTTAAGTAAATTGAAAGGCGTTTAGTGAGGAATATAAATGAAGGAACATATCGATATAATCCTCGCTTGATACTTGGCCTAATCGGCTTAGCCTAGACGTTCGTGTCGTCTAGTGCTATTCCCTTCACTTTCAGTTTTTAGATGATAGCAAACATTACGAAGTAGGTTGCTGTTATTATTATTATTATTATTATTATTATTATTATTATTATTATTATTATTATTTGCTGTCGTTACTACTACTACTATTACTACTACTACTTGAAATGGGAAGGTAGTGAGACTTCGAGAGAGAATGAAAGTAGGTGATTAAACCCTTTGTAACACTATCATTATTCTTGCTTTTCATTTGTGTTTCAGAATGCAAGAATACAAAAGAACATAAAACTTATACAGAAAAAATAGGAATAAAATAAAAAGCAAAGCCAGAATAAGCGAATTGTGCCATCCACAAAATTGAAACTGTACTCACTTTGAGGGATTTCAGACAAGGCCAGTTTTACCTAGTATCACTACAGAGAGAATTGTCCTATCACTTAACAATGAAGCTACTTACATTTAACCAGTTTCTCAAATGTACGATGTATGAAATCAGAATATTTACTTCTGTTAATATTTCTTGAAATCTCAAGTCTTGGAGAAATATTTTACGCACAATTATTAATATTAAAAGAGTAGAAATGGTGTAACCGAAGGACTGTAAGTCTATGAAACTGTTGATTGATTTAATATCAATGATAATATTTAAAGTTGGCTGCGCCTTGATTTTACTAGCCTGCATTAAGTGGTTGTATTACTAAAAAGTATTGTATGATACTCTATTTCCAATGTTAAAGAAAGTTAAAATGCCCTTATTTTCATGAAATAAATTAGAAGACACTAGAGAGCGTGCCTTTCCGACACCAAGTAGTCTTATTTTGCTCTTAACACCACTGCATGCTTGTACTCTTATGTATTTTCTTCAAAATCTAATGGATGTAACCTTGGGACATATCCCATATGCCCACCAAGTTTTGTTGAAATTGGTTCTGTAGTTTTTGCGTAATGTTATTTAAAAAAATGGCAATTATTTTCAAACTACTTCTACGTACCTGTACTGTGATGTACTTTATCCAATACGTTACAGATTCATGGATCATACCAAACGTGACCATCAAGTTTGGTAAAAATCGGTTCAGTAGTTTTTGTGTACAGTTGCTCACAAACAAACAAACACAGTTGAATACATATCCTTCGCAAAATCTTCAATTTTGGCGAAGGCAATGAAGAGAAGACTCAAGGCGCAACGATTTTCTGAAAGAATGAGGTTTGTTGATGGTAATTGGTTGTTGGGAAGCGTGAGTGACGTGATGCGGAAATCCAGGGAATTGGGTCTTCATACAGAAACTGGAGCGAGGACTCGAAGTGGGCCTTTTGAGGTTATAGATAACTTCACTAGCCTGATACGTAAGCTTCAGAGGATCTTTGAAGTATGTATGTGCTACTTTGAACCGGATGATTAGCTCGACTGTCCATGTGATATGTAAATATGATGATTGCATAATGTTCTGTAAGGATTGAGAAGATAAGATAAAATCCATGAGCTTGTGCAATCTCTTAATGATTTTTTTCATTTATTGCTAGCTTTAAGTATTGACATCTCCAACCTGCACCAGAGCCTTCTTTTTATTAATGTGCATTTATATATCTGTGCTAAAGGATATACCAGAAATAAAATTAAATGTAAACTACACAAATATAGGGAGATTTAGGATAGAACTTGAAGTGTTTAAACTAATAAAAACTTGGTGAGATAGAGTCTGGAAGGATAATTCGTGTGAAAAAAAATCAGAAGAAATTAATGTCGTACACGATGAAAGTTAAAATCTGAGCTATATGTATTCAATTTTCACTGTAAGGTGTGTAAAATCATAGACATCAATAAATTTACCAATTCTGGTGGTCCCCCTTTTATACTATATAATTTTGAATTATTGCAAATGTTAGTGGTTTTCGAGTCGCAGATATGTTGTCAGTTACTTTTACAATTATATCGTTGATCTGCCTTTGCAGTTATATAGTAATATTCAAATCCCTAAAATTCTATTTAATTCAATATATATATATTATATATACATATATATAATATATATCATATATATAATATATATAATATATATAATATATGTAATATATATATGTAGATATATATATATAATATATATATATATATATATATATATATATATATATATATATATATATATATCTCACCTTCCCATAACGATTTGTGTATATTTATGCAATGTGAGAATGAAGAGAGGGCTGTGAATGGAGCAACGTCTATTCATTACCAACTAATCTCTCTCTCTCTCTCTCTCTCTCTCTCTCTCTCTCTCTCTCTCTCTCTCTCTCTCTCTCTCTCTCTCTCTCTCAAAAGTTCAAGACCTATAATGTTCGCATCGTGAGTCACAGAATCGGAATTAAGGGCATTCAAGAAAGGCTATCAAGCATGGCCCACTTTCGTAATCCCAACTTCTAACCAGTTTCAGTTAATATTAAAAGCTAAAGAGCCATGTCTAAGGTAATACCTATATGGGAAGCGACCTTCTAATTGAGTTTAAGTGAATATGAAAATGAGGTAAGATAGTGCGTCAGTTAGGAGACTGTGTCAAGGAGAACGACATGTAGAGCGTTCAGAAAGAAAACTGCTCTTCTCTGGCTGATGAAGTTCTTCATTATTATTATTATTATTATTATTATTATTATCATTATTATTATTACTTGCTAAGCTATAACCCTAGTTGGAAAAGCATGATTCTATATGCCCCAGGGGCTCCAACAGGTAAAATAGCCCAGTGAGGAAAGGAAACAAGGAATAATGAAATATTCTAAAAAAAGTAACATTCAATAAATATCCCCTATATAAACTATAAAAACTTTCACAAAACAAGAAGAGAAATAATACAGAATAATAAGCCGGTGTACCCTCAAGCAAGAGAACTCTAACCCAAGCCAGTGGAAGACCATGGTACACAGGTTATGGCACTATCCAAGACTAGAGAACAATGGTTTGATTTTGGAGTGCCCTTCTTCTAGAACAGCTGTTTACATTAGCTGAAAAGTCTCTTCTACCCTTACTTATGTGAAAGTGGCCACTGAACAATGGCAGTGGAGTAACCCCTTGGGTGTAGATTGATTGATCTATCTCACAGCTAATTTGAAAGATTTCTGGGACAGCGATATTTTGGTTGCAAAATCAGCTTCATACAGGAAGATTCAAAGATAGATATTAGTACGTTGCAGATATGATGACTGGATTATGCTCAATATCCTTCAGGAAACTCCTAACATAACACATATAGCAATATGGTAGGTCGGCCATAAATAGGTCGCGATGTTAGAGGCAAAATTACCATTTTATCCAACGATTCGTTTACGGCTTTACGAGATAATATATCATTTGTGTTAAAGGGTGATTTTCCAACAATGAAATGCGTATTAGTTAGTTATTCAATGGCTTGATTTCAAAAGTGAGAAAAACTGCTGACAATTTCTTGCATTTTATGTTAGTTTCGAGTTTTGTGGGGTTTACTAAGACCCCCCCCTCTCTCTCTCTCTCTCTCTCTCTCTCTCTCTCTCTCTCTCTCTCTCTCTCTCTCTCTCTCTCTCTCTCTCTCTCTCTCATTTCTGTAGAAAAACCTGCAAGAAAACTTAGTTCAATACGAATGATTATTTTACTGATAACTGTCTGCATATCTTATAATCTTTCGTCATCATCATCATCGCCTCCTACGCCTATTGACGCAAAGGGCTTCAGTTAGATCTCGCCAGTCGTCTCTATCTAGAGCTTTTGAATCAATACTTCTCCATTCATCACCACCTGCTTCACGCTTCATAGACCGCAACCATATAGGCTTGGGTCTTCCAGCTCTTCTAGTGCCTTGTGGAGCCCAGTTGAAAGTTTGGTGAACTAATCTCTCTTGGGGAGTGCGAAGAGCATGCACAAATTATCTCCATTAAATAAGCTAATTAAGTTTAATCGAAAAAAAGAGAACATTAATTTTGGTATCGAAATGTTATCTTGAGAGTTGTAGTCATACTTTTGCGAATAACTGAAATAATTTCAAAAAGATTATACTTCTAAGAACTGGTCTTTTACGAATCCCAGAGTTTGAATATATTTTTAAGGATATTGGTGAAGAAATCTATCGGATTAAAACATTCAAAAAATGCTACATCTATTATCATGTTAGAATGCTTCATGCTTTTAACTGAAATGAGAGTTTCCTCTTTATATCGAATTATTGTTTTATAAAATTAAATCTGATTTGTAAATTTTCATCAATTTAGTTTTACTGTAACAAATTTATAAAAAAAGAAAATCAGTAAATTCTTTCATGTATTGCCAAACCTCAAAACTGTTTTCTGTCGTGCACATTACCACTAATTATAGAAGCTTGGTGTCCTGACGTTAGTAACAAATCGTATGACGTCATTCATTTCTCAAACACGTACATCTGCTCAATGTATAACATCCGTATTTTTATCGAGGTCTTCTTGGAAAAGTATTTGTTTATGCCAATTATTGTTTTATTCTTCAATTCCTCAGTGTTAGCGTAGAACTTCAGAAGTTCAAACTTGCACAGGCTGACACAGGTCTTTTTATAGGTTATATATGAATGATCTGTTTTAATGTTGTTACTGTTCTTAGAATGTTTTATTTTGATTGTTCATTTATTCCCATATAATGTATGCATTTACTTATTTTCTTTTCTCACTTGGCTATTTTTCCTTGGAGCCCTTAGGCTTATAGCCTCCTAATTTTCCAACTAGGGTTGTAGCTTAGCTAATAATAGTAATAATAATAATAATAATCATCATCATCATCATCATCATCTCCTACGCCTATTGACGCAAAGGGCCTCGGTTAGATTTTGCCAGTCGTCTCCGTCTTGAGCTTTTAATTCAATACTTCTCCATTCATCATCTCCTACTTCACGCTTCATAGTCCTTAGTCATGTAGGCCTGGGTCTTCTAATTCTTCTAGTGCCTTGTGGAGCCCAGCTAAACGTTTGGTGAACTAATCTCTCTTGGGGAGTGAGAAGAGCATGCCCAAACCTTCTCCATCTACCTCTCATCATGATCTCATCTACATATGCCACTCGAGTAATCTCTCTTATAATAATAATAATGATAATAATAATAATAATAATAATAATAATAATAATAATAATAATAATAATAATAATGTGCCTGTGTATATGTTTTGTGGGTATCGCAAAGTTACTTATCCTGCTGTGATGATTCGATATAAAAAAACTTATAATTTGTATAATGATTATTTAACAAAAACTGCAAAATATAGGGAATCTGTAAAGGAGTAATTAAAACAAAGTGTTCGTTGCATTCTTTGATAGCATTCACTATAGGGGGCTTCTTATCTGCTCTATCTCGTTTGCCATATACTGTATAAAAGTATGCAGGCGCTCAAAATCTCATTGCTTATTCAATATTGATAGTGATATCCAACTCTAGTAAAATTACTTTATGTTCTTCTTTTTATCAAATAATACTTAATACCATCAGTCATCTGTATAAGTTTTAAGTTTACTTTATAATCGTAGGGAAGGATATTTAAAGAGTATCAAAACCAGCAGTCAAAGTGCATTTTCATTTCGATAGACACATAGTATAGATACAAAATAGGATTGGGCCTATCGTACACATAACTGGGACACTCATCTACTTAACGTTTCATATCATTAATAAGAACTTTCAATTCGTACACAATAGTTTCTATCAGGCAATTAATCTTCTAGACACTCCAAAAGCTTCATCGTCAATACCAGTGGATCGTAAATCATTTTGTAGTGGTTCGTGCACAACTGTTTCAAAAGCAGCACTAAGATATATTAAATAAGGATACCACATTTTTTTTCCGCATTGATCATTTCCAGCATATACTGTAGCTATCTCCGGGGAATATAATTGTCTGTGCAATATTCTGACTGGTTATCTGATAGTACCTCGAATCTTTCTAGTTTACTTACTTTACGTGCTGCTTTTCTGGTCATATACAGCAGGGGAACCCCACTCTCTACTGGACCTCCATTGTCTTGTTATTGGGAGGTATTCATAAAAATGAAGGATATCCTTGTAAGCATAAGGTAGAAGTACAAGGTAATTCTCTGAAGCAAAAGGTAGAAGTATAATCAAATCTTTCTTTCCATATTCATAATGATTACATCTTACTTGCGAGGATATCCTCCAAGCAGAAGTAAAAGGTTGACTCGTGTTTCGGGAGCGCTTAGTTACATGTTGGAACTTGTAAGATTTCATTTGTGCTGTCAAGATAAGAAAGAGTTTAGTATTTATAATACGTATATAATGCCCTGTTTTTACTTGTATTTAATTAAGTTTACGCATCAGAAAGAACACAGACGCCGCCGCGCATTCCCCAAAGCCTCGCTGGCAACATCTATCCCCCACCCATTGCATTAGAAGTTCTTTGACCTCTTTTTAGCTCCCACGCCCCTTGCATTAGAAGTTCTTGGACCTCTTTTTAGCTCCCACACCCCTTCCATTAGAAGTTCTTTGACCTCTGTTTAGCTCCCACACCTCTTGCATTAGAAGTTCTTTGACCTCGTTTTAGCTCCCACACCCCTTGCATCAGAAGTTCTTTGACCTCTTTTTAGCTCCCGCACCCCTTGCATTAGAAGTTCTTGGACCTCATTTTAGCTCCCACACCCCTTGCATTAAAAGATCTTTGACCTCTTTTTAGCTCCCACACCCCTTGCATTAGAAGTTCTTGGACCTCTTTTTAGCTCCCACACCTCTAGCATTAGAGGTTCTTTGACCTCTTTTTAGCTCCCACACCTCTAGCATTAGAAGTTCTTTGACCTCTTTTTAGCTCCCACAACCCTTGCATTAGAAGTTCTTTGACCTCTTTTTAGCTCCCACAACCCTTGCATTAGAAGTTCTTTGACCTCTTTTTAGCTTCCACACCCTTGCATTAGAAGTTCTTTGACCTCTTTTTAGCTCCCACACCCCTTGCATTAGAAGTTTTTTTACCTCTTTTTAGCTCCCCCACCCCTTGCATTAGAAGTTCTTTGACCTCTTTTTAGCTCCCCCACCCCTTGCATTAGAAGTTCTTTGACCTCTTTTTAGCTCCCACACCCCTTGCATTAGAAATTCTTTGACCTCTTTTTAGCTCCCTCACCCCTTGCATTAGAAGTTCTTTTACCTCTTTTTAGCTCCCCTACCCCTTGCATTACAAGATCTTTGACCTCTTTTTAGCTCCCCCACCCTTTGCATTAGAAGTTCTTTTACCTCTTTTTAGCTCCCCCACCCCTTGCATTAGAAGTTCTTGGACCTCTTTTTAGCTCCCTCACCCCTTGCATTAGAAGTTCTTTGACCTCTTTTTAGCTCCCTCACCCCTTGCATTAGAAGTTCTTTGACCTCTTTTTAGCTTCCTCACCCCTTGCATTAGAAGTTCTTTGACCTCTTTTTAGCTCCCCCACCCCTTGCATTAGAAGTTCTTGGACCTCTTTTTAGCTCCCGCACCCCTTGCATTAGAAGTTCTTTGACCTCTTTTTAGCTCCCCTACCCCTTGCATTAGAAGTTCTTTGACCTCTTTTTAGCTCCCCCACCCCTTGCATTAGAAGTTCTTTGACCTCTTTTTAGCTCCCCCACCTCTTGCATTAGAAGTTCTTTGACCTCTTTTTAGCTCCCACACCCCTTGCATTAGAAGTTCTTTGACCTCTTTTTAGCTCCCACACCCCTTGCATTAGAAGTTCTTTTACCTCTTTTTAGCTCCCCCACCCCTTGCATTACAAGATCTTTGACCTCTTTTTAGCTCCCCCACCCTTTGCATTAGAAGTTCTTTTACCTCTTTTTAGCTCCCCCACCCCTTGCATTAGAAGTTCTTTGACCTCTTTTTAGCTCCCTCACCCTTTGCATTAGAAGTTCTTTGACCTCTTTTTAGCTCCCTCACCCCTTGCATTAAAAGTTCTTGGACCTCTTTTTAGCTTCCTCCCCCCTTGCATTAGAAGTTCTTTTACCTCTTTTTAGCTCCCCCACCCCTTGCATTAGAAGTTCTTGGACCTCTTTTTAGCTCCCGCACCCCTTGCATTAGAAGTTCTTTGACCTCTTTTTAGCTCCCCTACCCCTTGCATTAAAAGTTCTTTGACCTCTTTTTAGCTCCCTCACCCCTTGCATTAGAAGTTTTTTTACCTCTTTTTAGCTCCCGCACCCCTTGCATTAGAAGTTCTTTGACCTCTTTTTAGCTCCCCCCACCTCTTGCATTAGAAGTTCTTTGACCTCTTTTTAGCTCCCACACCTCTTGCATTAGAAGTTCTTTGACCTCTTTTTAGCTCCCACACCCTTTGCATTAGAAGTTCTTGGACCTCTTTTTAGCTCCCACACCCCTTGCATTAGAAGTTCTTTGACCTCTTTTTAGCTCCCACACTCTTTGCATTAGAAGTTCTTGGACCTCTTTTTAGCTCCCACACCCCTTGCATTAGAAGTTCTTTGACCTCTTTTTAGCTCCCACACCCTTTGCATTAGAAGTTCTTGGACCTCTTTTTAGCTCCCACACCCCTTGCATTAGAAGTTCTTTGACCTCTTTTTAGCTCCCACACCCTTTGCATTAGAAGTTCTTGGACCTCTTTTTAGCTCCCACACCCCTTGCATTAGAAGTTCTTGGACCTCTTTTTAGCTCCCACACCCTTTGCATTAGAAGTTCTTGGACCTCTTTTTAGCTCCCACACCCCTTGCATTAGAAGTTCTTTGACCTCTTTTTAGCTCCCACACCCTTTGCATTAGAAGTTCTTGGACCTCTTTTTAGCTCCCACACCCCTTGCATTAGAAGTTCTTGGACCTCTTTTTAGCTCCCACACCCCTTTGCATTAGAAGTTCTTGGACCTCTTTTTAGCTCCCACACCCCTTGCATTAGAAGTTCTTTGACCTCTTTTTAGCTCCCACACCCTTTGCCTAAGAAGTTCTTGGACCCCTTTTTAGCTCCCTCACCCCTTGCATTAGAAGTTCTTTGACCTCTTTTTAGCTCCCACACCCTTTGCATTAGAAGTTCTTGGACCTCTTTTTAGCTCCCACACCCCTTGCATTAGAAGTTCTTTGACCTCTTTTTAGCTCCCACACCCTTTGCATTAGAAGTTCTTGGACCTCTTTTTAGCTCCCACACCCCTTGCATTAGAAGTTCTTTGACCTCTTTTTAGCTCCCACACCCCTTGCATTAGAAGTTCTTTGACCTCTTTTTAGCTCCCACACCCCTTGCATTAGAAGTTCTTTGACCTCTTTTTAGCTCCCACACCCTTTGCCTAAGAAGTTCTTGGACCCCTTTTTAGCTCCCTCACCCCTTGCATTAGAAGTTCTTTGACCTCTTTTTAGCTCCCACACCCTTTGCATTAGAAGTTCTTGGACCTCTTTTTAGCTCCCACACCCCTTGCATTAGAAGTTCTTTGACCTCTTTTTAGCTCCCACACCCCTTGCATTAGAAGTTCTTTGACCTCTTTTTAGCTCCCACACCCCTTGCATTAGAAGTTCTTTGACCTCTTTTTAGCTCCCACACCCCTTGCATTAGAAGTTCTTTGACCTCTTTTTAGCTCCCACACCCCTTGCATTAGAAGTTCTTTGACCTCTTTTTAGCTCCCACACCCTTTGCCTAAGAAGTTCTTGGACCCCTTTTTAGCTCCCTCACCCCTTGCATTAGAAGTTCTTTGACCTCTTTTTAGCTCCCACACCCTTTGCATTAGAAGTTCTTGGACCTCTTTTTAGCTCCCACACCCCTTGCATTAGAAGTTCTTTGACCTCTTTTTAGCTCCCACACCCTTTGCATTAGAAGTTCTTGGACCTCTTTTTAGCTCCCACACCCCTTGCATTAGAAGTTCTTTGACCTCTTTTTAGCTCCCACACCCTTTGCATTAGAAGTTCTTGGACCTCTTTTTAGCTCCCACACCCCTTACATTAGAAGTTCTTTGACCTCTTTTAGCTCCCACACCCTTTGCATTAGAAGTTCTTGGACCTCTTTTTAGCTCCCACACCCCTTGCATTAGAAGTTCTTTGACCTCTTTTTAGCTCCCACACCCCTTGCATTAGAAGTTCTTTGACCTCTTTCTAGCTCCCACACCCCTTGCATTAGAAGTTCTTTGACCTCTTTTTAGCTCCCACACCCCTTGCATTAGAAGTTCTTTGACCTCTTTTTAGCTCCCACACCCCTTGCATTAGAAGTTCTTTGACCTCTTTTTAGCTCCCACACCCCTTGCATTAGAAGTTCTTTGACCTCTTTTTAGCTCCCACACCCCTTGCATTAGAAGTTCTTTGACCTCTTTTTAGCTCCCACACCCCTTGCATTAGAAGTTCTTTGACCTCTTTTTAGCTCCCACACCCTTTGCCTAAGAAGTTCTTGGACCCCTTTTTAGCTCCCTCACCCCTTGCATTAGAAGTTCTTTGACCTCTTTTTAGCTCCCACACCCTTTGCATTAGAAGTTCTTGGACCTCTTTTTAGCTCCCACACCCCTTGCATTAGAAGTTCTTTGACCTCTTTTTAGCTCCCACACCCTTTGCATTAGAAGTTCTTGAACCTCTTTTTAGCTCCCACACCCCTTGCATTAGAAGTTCTTTGACCTCTTTTTAGCTCCCACACCCTTTGCATTAGAAGTTCTTGGACCTCTTTTTAGCTCCCACACCCCTTGCATTAGAAGTTCTTGGACCTCTTTTTAGCTCCCACACCCTTTGCATTAGAAGTTCTTGGACCTCTTTTTAGCTCCCACACCCCTTGCATTAGAAGTTCTTTGACCTCTTTTTAGCTCCCACACCCTTTGCCTAAGAAGTTCTTGGACCCCTTTTTAGCTCCCTCACCCCTTGCATTAGAAGTTCTTTGACCTCTTTTTAGCTCCCACACCCTTTGCATTAGAAGTTCTTGGACCTCTTTCTAGCTCCCACGCCCCTTGCATCAGAAGTTCTTGGACCTCTTTTTAGCTCCCTCACCCCTTGCATTAGAAGTTCTTGGACCTCTTTTTAGCTGCCGCACCCCTTGCATTAGAAGTTCTTGGACCTCTTTTTAGCTCCCACACCCCTTGCATTAGAAGTTCTTTTACCTCTTTTTAGCTCCCACACCCCTTGCATTAGAAGTTCTTTGACCTCTTTTTAGCTCCCACACATCTTGCATTAGAAGTTCTTGGACCTCTTTTTAGCTCCCACACCCCTTGCATAAGAAGTTCTTTGACCACTTTTTAGCCCCCCCCCCCCCACCCCTTTCATTAGAAGTTCTTTGACCTCTTTTTAGCTCCCCCACCCCTTGCGTTAGAAGTTCTTTTACCTCTTTTTAGCTCCCACACCCCTTGCATTAGAAGTTCTTTTACCTCTTTTTAGCTCCCTCACCCCTTGCATTAGAAGTTCTTTGACCTCTTTTTAGCTGCCGCACCCCTTGCATTAGAAGTTCTTTGACCTCTTTTTAGCTCCCACACCCCTTGCATTAGAAGTTCTTTTACCTCTTTTTAGCTCCCACACCCCTTGCATTAGAAGTTCTTTGACCTCTTTTTAGCTCTCCCACCCCTTGCATTAGAAGTTCTTGGACCTCTTTTTAGCTCGCACACCCCTTGCATAAAAAGTTCTTTGACCTCTTTTTAGCCCCCACACCCCTTGCATTAGAAGTTCTTTGACCTCTTTTTAGCTCCCACACCCCTTGCATTAGAAGTTCTTTGACCTCTTTTTAGCTCCCACACCCTTTGCATTAGAAGTTCTTTGACCTCTTTTTAGCTCCCACACCCTTTGCATTAGAAGATCTTTGACCTTTTTTTAGCTCCCACACCCCTTGCATTAGAAGATCTTTGACCTCTTTTTAGCTCCCTCACCCCTTGCATAAGAAGATCTTTGACCTCTTTTTAGCTCCCACACCCCTTGCATTAGAAGTTCTTTGACCTCTTTTTAGCTCCCACATCTCTAGCATTAGAGGTTCTTTGACCTCTTTTTAGCTACCACACCTCTAGCATTAGAGGTTTTTTTACCTCTTTTTAGCTCCCACACCTCTAGCATTAGAAGTTCTTTTACCTCTTTTCAGCTCCCACACCTCTAGCATTAGAAGTTCTTTGACCTCTTTTTAGCTCCCACACCTCTATCATTAGAAGTTTTTTTTACTTCTTTTTTTAGCTCCCACTCCTCTAGCATTAGAAGTTCTTTGACCTCTTTTTAGCTCTCACACCTCTAGCATTAGAAGTTCTTTGATCTCTTTTTAGCTCCCACACCTCTAGCATTAGAAGTTCCTTGACCTCTTTTTAGCTCCCACACCTCTAGCATTAGAAGTTCTTGGACCTCTTTTCAGCTCCCTTACCTCAAGCATTAGAAGTTCTTTGACCTCTCTTTATAGCTCCCACACCTCTAACATTAGAAGTTCTTTGACCTCTCTCTTTAGCTCCCACACTTCTAGCATTAGAAGTTCTTTGGCATATATTTCTAGGTTCATACTTTTATTATTAGAGGGTCTTCGATCTATATTTTGAGGTGCCTTACTTCTAGCATTAGAGGCTCTCTATTTTTAGGTGTCTTACCTCTGGCATTAGAAGCTCCTCTTCACTGTTCTCCCCTGTCTTCTAGTTTTCAAGATCTTCTGTCATTAGATTATCTGTTTCTTTCGAGATTTCATTGTCTCTTTTCCTTAGTTCGCCAGTGTCCTTCTAGATTTCAAAAGAGATTTCAGTGCCGCAAGTCCTCACTTCGTCAGATTCCTCAGGGAAATCGAAGGCATTTATTCTTTACCTATCTGGGCAATGAGTAAAGAGATGAATACTATCGATTTCTCCGCATACACTATCATGCTGTGGGAACATGTGTTTCTTCCCTTTCAGCAAGAACTTCTGAATCTTCGCTTTCTGTGGGAACATGTGTTTCTTCCCTTTCAGCAAGGACTTCTGATTCTTCACTTGCTGTGGGAACATCCTTAATGTTCTCCTCTTCTCCCAACTCTGCAGTTTGTTCAACTTCGGAAGAAATATCCTTATCTCGTACAGAAGCTTCTTCCTCCTGTGAGATTCCGACCTCTTTTTCCGTTTCATTATTGAAGAATTCTTCTTTTTTGCTCTCCAGCACCAGCTCTTTTTCAGTAGAGTTTTCCATAACAATTTCTTCACTTGTTTCGAGTTCATCAGTTTCCTTCTCTTCCTCCGTCTGTGGAATCTCATCTTAAGGAGAAATGTTCTCATCTGCAGCAGCCTCCACCGAAGATTCATCCGAAACTTCATTTTCGAATGTGCTTTCCTCTTCGGTTTCATCACTGCAGACTTCGTCATCTTCCTCTCGCTCCACTTTTCCAATTTCCTCTTCTTCGTCCTCTTTGCTTTTTTCCTCAGACTTCCTGGTCACAGCCCAGAAGATCCCGCCAGCTATGACGGAAACTGCAAGAGCTACTCCGATGTAAATTGAGTGGTTTGAACTGGCGATAGAAATGACCCCTTCTTTTCTTCCGCCAAGTTGGAATTCGGGGAGAAGCTTTCGAAGGAGCCAATTCGAATTCAGCTGTTCGTTGAATCTCTCGGCTTCCCTCTGCATTTCCACCAATCCAAGTTCACACTGTTCGACTTCATCGGCGGCTCTCAAAACGCCACCGATAATAGGCAAGCTTCGCATCCACCTTCCGAGGATTGAATCCTGCGAGGCAGCTGCAACACCACAGTCTTCTGGGAAGCGCGGCGCCTCTGGGAGGAACCGAGAAAACCATCTGTAGATGAAGGACTCTTGCAAAGTCCTCAGCTGTCCCCCGAGTTCTTTAATAGGAATTTCGCAGGCAGCCTTCCGCGCTTGTATCGCCGACGCTGCTGCGTTTTTCAGGTGGATTCCTCCTCCAAATAGGGCTCCGGTCACACACACCAACACGCTCACGATGAATGCTTTTAATACTGACATATTGAACTCATGCAGATCGAGAGACTCGAATCAGCTATATTTTGAAAAAAAAATAGAAAATCTCTGAAGTCTTCAGAATCAGCTCTGGTATCTGGAGACAGTTGGAACAAGTCTTCAAGATTATGGGAAATTTGTCTTCAAGCGGGCGCTCGCACGAGCGCGCGTGTGTGTGTGGGCGCGTGTATGTGTGTGTGTGTGAGTGTGTGTGCGTGACGATCTTCAAGAGATTCAAGAGAATTGTAAATAATTTATTATTATTATTATTATTATTATTATTATTATTATTATTATTATTATTATTATTATTATTATTATTATTATTGCTACCATTAGGAAAAGTAACTTCATAAATAAACATACAAATCAAATAAAATAAACTAGAAAAAAAACAAAGAAGCTAATATCACAAACATCTGCTATAAAAACACGTTTAAAAACTCGCTACTTCGAAAGGTTTTTTTAAACAATTCGTATCATCCATCGACGCAGCTCAAATAACGGAAGCTTCTGAAAATTACACTTCTTGAAATATATTTCTTCTTTTGATACTTTCTAATGTACCAATTTGAGACCAAACCTTTTAGTATCATTTATATTTTTTTTCTGATTTATTTATTTTGCTGTCATGTGTTTTTCTTTTTACTGATTATCCGTCACAAGGGACTCAAAGAGTTGGAAGACCCAGGCCTACATGGCTGAGTACTATTAAGCGCTTGGTTCTTTTTGTCTTTTCTTGGCAGGTAATGCAGTAGGACTTGAACAGGTCGACATCCTCCCTTGTGATGTTTGCATATTTAGAGTATGATATTAGTTTTAGTTAAATCTACATTCCAAATTTTCTCAAATTATCTAAAACTGCTTATATTGATCAGGGTCCTTATTTTTTCAATTGCCTGCTCATATGGTTAAAAGAAATCAAAATGAGTGAATTACCTGCTCACGTATTTAAAAGAAATCAAAGAAAATGGTCATTTCAAACAAAACAGAATTAACTTCTCAGGTAGTTAAATTTAAATTGAACACTTGTGCTTGAAAAAACTCTGGCTACAATTTATATGGAAATGAAATATATGAAAATTATATGGAAATGTTTACCAGATATACATAAATCAATACTAATTATAAATATTCAAAACCAACTTTCAGTGTATAAGAATCCGTGTCAACACCAATATATACTTAAAACCACATAAAAGTGATGTTTGCATACAAATACCAGAATTACACAGTTTGCCTGAATTCTATTAGGCAAAGTGTGTAATAAGAACTACTAAATTTCAGTCATTTCGCGTAATGCCTGGAAATTTTAGTCTTTTCGAGTAATCCCCAAGTGAATCAGTCATTTCACGAAATGGCTAAAATTTTTAGGTATTTCGTGAAATGCCTGGTTACACAGTTTGCCTGTAACATATATATGCATATATATACACAGACATATATATATATATATATATATATATATATATATATATATATATATATATATATATATATATATATATATATATATATATATATATACAGTACATATACATATATATAATATATACATACACACACACACACACACACACATATATATATATATATATATATATATATATATATATATATATATATATATATATATATATATATATATATATATATATATGTATAATATATATGTATATATATATACATATATATATATATATATATATATATATATATATATATATATATATATATATATATATATATATATATATATATATATATATATATATATATATATAAACTATATTTATATGTTATATGAATACAGTATATTTGCATGTACTCTACACACACACACACACACACACATATATATAACGGATTTTGAGCGAAGCGAAAAATCTATTTTTGGGTGAGATAGCCATGTCGTCCTGATGGAAGTTCCTATAGGGTAGCTTCCTAGGGTATATTACAACTACGGCGATATTCCCAGAGAATTTACCTTAAGGTACCAGAATTCTAACTCCTGGAGCGAGTATCCCTCGTGAAAGGGATATCGCGACATATCAGAGGACGTATTCTAGACACGTCACATGGCAATCTACGACCTGAATAGAGATTCGTCTCGTAGGAGGGAGATTGACGAGATACGAATTCGGGAAAGAAAAAGGGGAGCCGCTCCCAAGGCTTCCCTATCCCCCGATTCGTATGCGTGCCTGGCGCCAATCCTGGCGCCATCTGTATTCCTTGTAGCGTACACGAGGTGCTACAGATACTGTATGTAGGGAGGGGTCCTACAGCCCTTTCTTAGAAAGGCAAGGGCGGGTCCATCAGGACGACATGGCTATCTCACCCAAAAATAGATTTTTCGCTTCGCTCAAAATCCGTTTTTTGGGCTCAAGCCATGTCGTCCTGATGGAAGTGTACCAGAGCATTACTGTATCTGTGGATTCTCAGAACGTGCCGTACTCCCCGGAGATATTTATTCCCGGTCGACTAGACCTAGAGACCTAAGATGTTACCGTTATACATCTTTTCAACTAACTATAAACTATGTTAGAGCTTCCTGCCCCCTACAGGGAAGAGTCCTACTAGACTCTGGAAAGTCTCGAAGAGTACATATATCTATGTATGAATACCAGGCAAGCTAATATAGTGGTCTCGCCCTATATTAAGTAAAGCATAGTTTGTAAAGGACCACTGCGTCAATATGAAATATCGACCAGTTTTCCGCACAATACTTGTATTGGCCAAAGGTTTTATATCCGCATAGGAGGAAAACCAATGCAACATAGCTTGCATAAAGGAACAATTCTATTAGAATTATCCCAGATAAGGTACATAGAATGAATGCTCAATTATACCAATAAATTGACACAGGTGAAGGAGACGCAAGGTTCTCAAGAACAAGCTTATTGACAGACAATAAACAGACAGGTTAACCACAATTATACATATATATATATAAGAAGAGGATAACCCAAAACTTTAAGCATAAGTATGATAGTAAACAGGGCTTGTTTGTCTGAAAGAAAAACATTAGATGCCACTTTTAAGATACCGAGGTATCAAAGTCATAAAAGCCTGTATTACAAATCAATGACATTAGCGTTAGAAACGCTCGGCACACATGTCTGCACTTATGCTAGGTTCACCTTCGGAAATGGAACAGTCTGGATGGGCAACACAGTGCCCTCACTTAGTTTGTAGTACAGTATGTAACTACACACTCACCCTGGAATTAATCGTCCCAATTAAGACCACTGTTCCTCGCAGAGTTAAACAGTAGGGTTAACACCGCGACCCACTGCTACCACAGATCTCTTTTAGTTCCTCTACTTGCTTCGCATAGTGGCGAAAGAACACTCTGGAAGACTTCCAGCCAGTGTATGAACGGAGATGTTCAAAATCCATACAATTAAAGAAATTTAGGAATGAGGCAACTTTCCTCGGATCGTGACCTGCGGGTGTATTGTCAGGATCCGCTCTGCGAATAAAATATGTGATTTTTGCTCTGAGTTGATTCAGAGATAAATTTGAGCCTGATGTTTCTCCCCTGAATAGTTGACCACCCTTGAAGTCTGAAGTTCTATGAAGATAGACCTTTAGGCATTCTACTGGACATAGAGATGCATCTTCTTTCAGAGGGCAGATTCTCCAGGGACCCCACCTGTTGGTGGGTAACTCATTCTTGGCGAGAAACATAGGATCCGGAAACAGGTTCAGTTCTTCCCCATCCAGGAACTGAACACGACCTGCCTCTCTCGAGAGGCTACAATTTCACTAACCCTGGCCCCGGACGCGAGTGCAAATTAGGAAAATAACTTTTTGTGTCAAATCCTTTAACGCACATTCTTCATTGCTCAACAGAGAAGCGAAATGAAGAACTTGTCTAAAGACCATGAAATGGGCTTTGGAGGTGCTGAAGGTCTGAGCCTAGCACAGGCTTTCGGGACTTTATTAAAGATCTCGTTACCTAGGTCGACCTGGAAGGCATATAGAATGGGTCTTGTCAAAGCAGACTTACACGCTGAAATCGTGTTCGCTGCCAACCCTTGACCATGGAGGTGGGGAAAAAAGATAAGCAGAAGTCTGTCAAGATCTCCTGCGGAATCTTCGCCTTGACAAAAGGCCACCCATTTTCTCCAAGATGACTCATATTGCCTTCTAGTAGATTTGCATTTATATTCCTCAATGAAGTCTATACTGGCTTTCGAAATCCCGAAACGCTTTCTCACCGCTAGGGAGAGAAAATCATGAACTGCAGGGTCCGGGTTTTCTGTAATGAAGCGCAGACAGTTGACTTCTGGACTCGCTGGGTCAGAACTGGATCTGGTAGTGGTACAAACTTCAGCTACAGTTCCAATGCCAGGAGGAACCACACGCTGTTCGGCCACTTGTGGGCCACTATTGCCGTTACCCTTTGAAGGATCTCAGTTTGTTGAGGACCCTCAACAGAAGGTTGTGAGGAGGGAACAGATAAATCTTGGACCATCTGTTCCAGTCGAGGGACATCGCGTCCACTGCTTCCGCTAAGGGGTCCTCGTACGGGGCACGTACAGGGGCAACTTCTTGTTGTCTTTCGTCGCAAAGAGGTCTATCTGCAGTTCTGGGACTGATTCAGAATGAAGGAGAATGATCCTGCGTCTAAGGACCATTCCGACTCTATCGGTGTGAACCTGGATAGAGCGTCCGCTGTCACATTGCGGACTCCTTGAAGGTGAACTGCCGACAGGTACCACTTCTTCTTTTCCGCCAATCGGAAGACGGCCAACATCACCTGGTTGAGAGGTGGTGACCTCGATCCTTGTCGATTCAAGTATCTTACAACTACCTCGCTGTCTATTACCACTTTATGTGGAACGAATGACGCGGGGAGACTTTCTTTAAGGTAAGGAGCACTGCCCTAGCTTCTAGAAAGTTTTATGAGAAAGGTCTTGAATAGCCTGGACCAAGTCCCCTGGACTTTTTTCCGATGAGAGTGACCTCCCCATCCCTCCTTTGAGGCGTCTGAGTGAATCGTCACCGACGGGGGAGGTGGCTGAAGAAGAACCTGACTTCTTTAGATGTCTGGCTTGGGACCAAGGCCTGAGAAGAGTACTTAGCCGAAGCGGCTGGTCTTCTCAGATCTCTTCACGCGTTTGATGCATAACTTCTCCAAACTCCGATTGCATCCTTTAGCTGTGCTCTTAGCACTGGGTCTGTCACCGAAGCAAACTGGAGAGAGCGCAGTACTCTCTCCTGCTCGTGTCTTGATATCCTTTCGGCATCTTGAAGTCTCTTGACAGAACCCGCTATCTCCTTCCTTTTCTTCGCTGGGGTGGAGAAACGGTGTGACAAAAGGTCCCAGTGGATCTTAGCCACTGGAACTTTTGAGATGGAGAAAGTCGAGACTTTTTCTGTTGATCTTGAAGCCTAGGTACTCTAGGAACTGGATCACTGACTGGAAGCTTGCAAGCATTCTGTCTCGGATGCTGCCCACACCAACCAGTCGTCCAGGTAGGCTACTACCTGAATTCCCTTTAGGCGAAATTGTTTGAGAGCTACGCTCGCAAGCTTCGTAAAAATCCTTGGGGCTATGTTTAGCCCGAATGGCATGGCTCCGAAGGCGTATAGTCTTCGCTGTAGCCTGAACCCTAGGTAGGGGGAGAGTCGATGGCTAATTGGAATGTGCCAGTAGGCATCTGACAAGTCTATAGAGACGGAATATGCCCTCTTGGGCAGTAAGGTCCTTATGTGTTGCAGTGTTAGCATTTTGAATTTGCAATTCACTATGAACTTGTTAAGTGGCGACAAGTCCAGAATGACTCTGAGCTTTTCCGAGTCTTTCTTGGGAACACAAAACAGCCTCCCTTAGAAATTGATGGGCTTCACCCTTTTTCTCCAACCGTTCTTGAACGTACTCCTCCATAACGGGGGTGGAGTGTTGGAAAAAACCGAAGGTACGGGGGTGGAGTGCTGTACCAGCTCCCGCCCAATCCATTCTTGAGTAGGCTGTGGGCCCAGGGATCGAAGGTCCACCGATCCCGAAATTTCAGAAGTCTCCCTCCTACCGGTATCACCTCACTTGGACTGCCGTCCTGAGGTCTTGCCTTCCTGACCACGACCACCCCTGAATCCCCTTCCCCTTGAGGGGCGTCTAGACGAGCCTCTGGCTGCTCTTCTAGGCTTTGCTCGGAAGGAAGTAGACTGCCCTTCGAACGCTGGGGTGAATGCCGTGGACTGTGTCGACACGGCCTGGGGTACCCACTGAAAGGTGGTCGGGGTTTGTGCCACGATCTGGGGCACTGGGGGCAATGGCAATTGCAGTTGCTGTTGCTGTCTAAGAGGCTTGGCTGGCCGAGACGGTAGCCTAGTCCTCATAGTCTTCCTCTTTGGTTGAGGACCCTCATCCGGGGAAGACTTTCTTTTGATAGCCAGGTCCCACTTCTGGAGAAGGTTTCTATTCTCCAAGGTGGCTTTATCAAAAACTTCTTTGACCAAGTCGGTAGGGAAAAAGGTCTTTTCCCCAAATGTTGGAGGAGATTAGTTTCTTTAGCTCGTGCCTCACTGTAGCCGAGGTAAACACGAACTCCCTACAAGCTCTCCTTGCCTTGACGAAGCCATAAAGGTCCTTCGTCACTGTGGCCAGATGAGGCTTGGCCACTACCATGAACATTTCATGGACCTTGGGGTCACTTGCCATCATCTCGAGAGTAGTCTGAAGAGACATTGAGGCAGTCAGTCTTTCTTTTGTA
Organism: Palaemon carinicauda; assembly: GCF_036898095.1. NCBI lineage: Eukaryota > Metazoa > Arthropoda > Malacostraca > Decapoda > Palaemonidae > Palaemon > Palaemon carinicauda. The sequence continues at coordinate 106,266,473 of NC_090745.1, read as the reverse complement.
TCGAGCTCACTTCGCAAAAGAAAGTCAGACAGCTTAGGGGGGTCCTTGCCGAACTGACGTCCGGCAATATCAGCCTCCAACTTTCCACTTAGAACGTAAGATGGACGTCCTTCCAATCTTTGTGGTCCATAGGCAGGGCCAGCGACAAGGGTTTACACTCCTCTAGGGAGGGGCAAGACTTGCCGGCCTCGATTGCTTTTAGTACAGCCAGAAACCCTTTCTGTAAAAAGGGGGAAGGCTCTAGTAGGCGAGGACACAAAGGAAGGGAGCTTCCTATTCAATGCAGCTACCTTTGAGTTAGAGAAGCCCCTCTCTTTCATCGAAGATGAAAGTAGAGCTTGAGCCTTAGCATGGTCATCACTATGACCTCCTTCGGCTCTGCCTCCTCCTTTGAAGCTGGTTCCTTCCTCAGCCGGACATAACAGTCCGGATATGGTGCCTTGCTGGGCCAGAATTCCACCCTCCAGGGGAACTGAGCCCAGCATATCCGAGATGACGATCTTTCCAGTCGTCATCGACATGTGCTCAGCATACCTCCATGGGTTAGCATCCGAGCACAAAGGAAGGTCTTTCACATTGAGCTTTTCTGGGGCCCATGTGATTCTGCAAGGCACTGCATTCGCAGTTCCATTGCAGCCGCCTTCTCCTGATTCTCCTTCTGCATTTGTTGGATCATTCCAACAATAGAAGAGAGGGCCTGTCCCAGCTCTACTGGGAGACCGGCCGATGTAGAGGGACTTGAACTTCATCCTGGGCTTCTGCAAGGAGGTTTTCCTCCTGACACCCGTCCACATCAGATATCCTGTCATTTAGCTGGATGTCTTGCATCGCGACCGCGACTTCAGCATCCACCTGGATCTGAACTTAGGGGATCTCCTCTTGAGGCTGGGGAATCACTGCCTCAGCTGATGCCTTAGGGAAAAGATACGCCCTCATCTTCTCACTTGGAAGATAAGGGCCAGAAGTGTACTTTTGGAAGCCCCTTACCCAGGTACGAAGCTTCTTCCTAGCTATTTAAATGTCTCATTGATCAGGTTAGTGCACACAGTACATACCTGAGGGTCCCAATACCGGAGATCATCCTTGGAGACAGCGTATGCTGCGTGTCTCCTACAAAACTCATGTCCGCAGAGGTTCTTGCTGCTGCCATTGCAGAAAGCACTTCCCCACTTCGGAGAGTCCTTCTGTAAAGAGAAGAAATTTCCATGAGTATCAAGTGAACTATGTATCACTGGATATGCATAGTATAGCATAACAATTCATAAATGAAAGACACACACTTGTGTTTCCCTCACAACCCATTGTTGCAGCCTTCCAGATAATAAAATCAAAAATGGTTTATCTCTACTAGAGTAACCAATGCAAGGTTTCCATAGGAAACAGGTGGAGCTCACACCTAGGCAATGATTTTAAAAATCCTGGATAATAGACGGGGAAGAACTCTGCTTCCTGTCTGAGGGCAACAGCAAAGGGCTGTGTAAGAAAACACAATAGTGTTAGAAGATACAGTGCTGTACCTAAACTTTTACTATAGTTTTCTTCTTACTGTATATGCTATACAGAAGAATACTAGTACAGTATAGGAGGATGTGTGCCGGCCTGCCTTTGCCGGCCGGCACACACCACAATTAGCTTTAAAGTATACTACTTAACAGCTATAGGGCGGCAGCCCTCTGGTTCAAATGCCTGTGCCGGCGGCAGCAGCTGCCGGCCAGCAACAGCCAGTGTTGGCCGGCAATGATTGCCGGCCAGCAACTACACAAGGTAGTACCCAGCTGCCGGCCACACTCTTGGTGACCGGCAGACAAGGACTGACATAAGCCGGCCGGCAAAGGTCCAAGACCGATGCCAGCCGGCAGCAAAAGAACCAGAAGACTACCCCTGCCCGGCTGCCGGCCTCACAGGCCGGCAGCCGGCCTCATAGGCCGGCTGCCGGGACAGGTACAGCACTAGAAGAAAATAGAATGGATGCCGGGATAAGAGTGTACACAACCCCCCAAGCCCGGCAACCGAAAGAGTGCATATAAGGAAGGGGAGAAACTTAATTCAGGCTTCCTTGACCAATGCCGTCCGGCTCTGCCGGCAGGCATGGATGAGGGACCAAGAGAGGTCCGGGCAGCACTCGAAAACATAAGACCCTTGCCGTCCAGCGTCTTTGCCGGCCGGCAATGGGCTTAGTCAATCCATATCCCAACCTATACTAGGTCCAGAAGTAGAATGACATATGGTACAGTAATACCCCTGCCGGCCAGCTCTGCCGGCCGGCAAGGTACAGTACAGTAATGGCTAGGCCATTACGGAGATAGAGGGGGAAGGGACAAGAGGGTCCTGCCAACCTTGCTTTAGTGACAGATCACCCGCAGCCAAGAACTCTGTCTTAGCCTAAGGGAGATCTAAGGGAAAGGGCCAGCGCAGTAGTATAATACCTGCCAGCTTCCAGAGCACCAAAGCAAGGAAGGCGTTGCAACTCCCAAGGGAAGATTTATCCTCCCCGAGAACAGCAACAGGACTTAGTCTGGTCGATCACACAAGAAGGAATCATAACTACAGAAACCTTCGACAGTGACCTAAGGGAGCTCAGCTCCCTTTGTAAGTGTTAGGTCAGCGAGGGAGACTCTGCCCCAAGCCAAACAACACGGACTCAGACTAAAAAACTCTGTTGTTCTGTCCCTCTTTGAACCAGACTCAGCAGGAACAGGAAGGTACAGTAACACCCTAGTATAGTTTTATCGAAAATAAATTCGGAAAAAACCACTTAGGGATAAGCCCAAGGCTTAAACAGAGGGAAAGGGATTGCATACCTTCTCCGAAGAAAAGAAAGCAACCGGGGAGTATGATAAAGTATACTAAGGCTCCATAAGCAATTAGCCTAGGCACCAAGAGAATCGATTACCTAATTCACCGAAACTCTCACGTATACAATCTTGGAAATATTCCACACAGTCTAAATGTATAAAATATAGCCTAAAGCTTCAATAAAATTTTAATTACACTCGGAAAAACCATAATCATGCATTAAGTACTAGGACCAAACGACTAGGCTACATGGCCTAGCGTAGGCCAGAATGGCGAATACTTCGCCAAATAATACTAAGCACGAAAGGAAATCCTATGTAAAGCTAAATAGCTAAATTTTATTAAGCAAAACAACCAGGAATGTCACTCTGACTAACTAATTTATACCTAGCGAGTGACAGTGTCCAGGACACCTCTGGTAGGCTACGGCTCTTGTATCAAAGATTAATCCTATTAATCACTCAAAATTTTACCAAGAGCCTACATTTATACATAACAGACACTATACTCAACTTATCCGAGGTCAACGAAGACGAAGAAGCCATGAAAAGTTGAATAAATCCAAGATTTGCGAGAAAAACAGGAAAAAACACCGAGTTGTTAAGCTACGCAAAAAGGAATACAGATGGCGCCAGGATTGGCGCCAGGCACGCATACGAATCGGGGGATAGGGAAGCCTTGGGAGCGGCTCCCCTTTTTCTTTCCCGAATTCGTATCTCGTCAATCTCCCTCCTACGAGACGAATCTCTATTCAGGTCGTAGATTGCCATGTGACGTGTCTAGAATACGTCCTCTGATATGTCGCGATATCCCTTTCACGAGGGATACTCGCTCCAGGAGTTAGAATTCTGGTACCTTAAGGTAAATTCTCTGGGAATATCGCCGTAGTTGTAATATACCCTAGGAAGCTACCCTATAGGAACTTCCATCAGGACGACATGGCTTGAGCCCAAAAATATATATATATATATATATATATATATATATATATATATATATATATATATATATATATATATATATATATATATATATATATATGTATACATAAATACATACATACATGTATACTGTTTGTACATACATACATCCCTAAATACAGCAGCCTTCTTATTCTCCCAACTGTTTATACATGCAAAAGCAAATGTAAAATGCATATCACCAAGTTATGGCTTAACCATGATATTTCATCGAGATTCCAGGTGTGGACAAGATATCTGTCCGCAAGCCACTGTACATTTTGTTCTTCAAAACGGAAAAACATCTTGAAATCACGATCAAGTGTGGGTAAACGGGGCATGTATTGTTTAACATGCCTCACATCCACAAAATCTGCCATCGTGCTGAGAATCGGACAGAACAACCTTTCTCTTCGAATTGCAGTCTGCTACTGACCAGACTCAGCTTTTTCCAATCATATGCTCTTTATATGAAGTAAAGGGTCTTCTTTATGTATAACCATTTACTTTTATGTGATTATAAGGATATGCTTTTGCTCTAAAAGTAGCTTTTGCTTGAAATGTTTATGAATACAAGTAGAAGGATTTCCTTCATATTTTGCAAGTATAAGCATATCCTTTTCTTTATGAATACCGCCCATTATGTTCATTCGAAAGCAGTCAACATTTCACACCGCATATTGCTTGTTTATTGTCAAATCCACACCATCGAAGCACTTAGAGGACAAGAAAGTTTTCAGTTTCTTCTTGAAAACCTTAATATCTTCAGTCTTTCGAATGTCTAGAGGGAGCCCCATATCAAAAGGCTCTAGAGCCTACAGTAGACATATACCTAGGTTCCAATAACTCAAAACCATCAGTAACTATCCTCGTGTCAACATGATTTGTTGGGTGCACAATATGTAGCAATTCTCTTGGATATCATAGACGACTAACTAATCGTTCAAGAATGAAATATTCAAGCACTTTTGACATGAAGTATTAATTCGAATTATATATATGTATATATATATATATATATATATATATATATATATATATATATATATATATATATATATATATATATATATATATATCTGATAACCAAGAGCTCACTTTCTCAGATTTAGGGAGTTTGCAATCACCAGTGCCATTATTTACTATTCTTGAAATTATGCCCGCAAGACTAGAATACTGTATGTTGACTGTAATACATAAAGCAGATCTCTTAGATACTTTCGAGTCTCGACATTCAATTATGATAGCTTCATGAGTTATAACACATATTTTATATAATTTTAGTTTAATGGGGTCGCCAAAGCAACTCCAAACAATACATGAATGATAGCATCTTGAGGTTTAAACCCATTATTAACCTTTCAGTTCTATTTAGTGTAGTTTGATTCTTCTAGAGTTGTATTTCTTGAATTATGATAATATTCCACTATAACAATTACAATTAATCGCAAGCTTATCAAAACTCCTCAGGATGTTTCTTTTAACAAAGGCAATATTTTGTGGAGGATGTCAAAGTAATCCTTTCAATATTATTTATTTGATCAATATTATTTATTTGTAGCTGATTGTCACGGATTGCATCAGTTATCTGGAACTCATTATTAATAGATATTCATTTGAATTTCAAAAAGGCTCATTGATATTTTTTTTTCTATTTTGTCTACCTTAATAGCTCAAAGGACACTTGACGCCTGTTCTTGGTATTTCATAGAATTTATATTTATAATATGTGCATATTATTTTCTATCATGGAAGTATTTTTCTAGATGCGTAAAAATTCTATGAATAAAATTTTGCAGAAACTATTTGTTCTTAGTTGATAATGTTCCGTTTGATATGTGTGTAGCCTACAGTACAACATTCATTGTCTTAAAAAGTGACAGATGCTTTCCATCCCAGCCTATAATGAAAATTTGTTTGCACTAGTATAAATTACTTCCTTTATTCGTTGTATACATTTTATAATTCACACATACACTTGAATGAACGCATTTAAAGATCCACGTAAAAATGTATAGACAAACGAGTGCTAAATGTGCAAGGTTGATAACTGTTCGCAAATATAGTTTATAGTTTGTATATGAAAGATCTAATATTATGTTGTTTCTGTTCTTAATATATTTCATGTAAGTGTTCATTACTTATCTTGTAATTTATTTATTTATTCCTTTCCTTATAGGGCTATTTTGCCTGTTGGAGCCCTTGGACTTAAAGCATCCTTCTTTTACAACTACAGTTGTAGTTTAGCTAATAATAATAATAATAATAATAATAATAATAATAATAATAATAATAATAATAATAATAATAATAATAATAATAATAATAATGTTTTAATATAGTTCCGGTCAGAACAAAATTTTCCAATAAAAATAATAATTTTATAGGAAAACTCCTATTTTATTGGAAAAGACATTCTTTTGCGGCTAATAAATAATCAGTAAGATAAAATAATAATAATAATAATAATGTTAATGTTAATGTTAATGTTATTGTTAATAATAATAATAATAATAATAATAATAATAATAATAATAATAATAATAATAATAATAATAATAATAATACTTTACTTTACTTTACTTTACTGACTGCTTTTCCGGTTCCGTACAGCAGGGGAACCCTACTCTCTACAGGACCTCCACCGTCGTTTTACCTTGTTCGTTCGGAGTATTTAACGTTTCATGTCGCGTATTGCTTATTTACTGTTAAATCGTCACTGTCAACGGACTCATGAAATAAGAAAGTCTTCAGTTTCCTCTTGAAAGCCTTAATGTCTTCAATCATTCGAATGTTTCGTGGGAGCATATTATATAGTCTCGGGGCCGCATATTTAAAGGCTCTTGAGCCTACAGTAGACATACATCTAGGTTCCAATAGTTTGAAGCCATCTGTAACTATTCTCGTGTCGACACGATTTGTTGGCTGCGGAATATGTAGCAATTCTCTTAAGTATTTTGGATGCCCGGTTCTGATAACTTGGTGGGTTATTGTACATATTTTAAATTCAATTCTGGCTTTAATTGGCAGCCAATGTAAATCGATTAGTATAGGCGTGATCCTTTCTCTAGGTGGGACACCTTTTATCAGCCTTGCTCCTCTGTTTATTATGTTTTATAATTTCTCAAGTTGCACTTTTGGTAAATTGTAGTAGATAGAGTTGCAGTAGTCAATCCTGGCAACAGCACAGTTTATCACAAGTTTCTTTACAGAATTTTAGTCCAGGTACATTTTTATAAACGCAATATTTCTTAGATGATAACCATCAGTTTTTATTACATCATTTATTTGGGGATTTAGAGAAAGGTTACAGTCTCTAAATGCACAAATAAATGATGTAAAAAAAAAAAAACTGCTGGTTATCATCTAAGAATTATTGTGTTTATAAAAAAGTACCTGGACGAAAATTCTGTAAAGAAACTTGTGATAAACCAGGATTGACTACTGCAACTCTATCTACTACACTTTACCAAAAGTGCAACTTAAGAAATTACAAAACATAATAAACAGAGGAGCAAGACTGATAAAAGGTGTCCCACCAAGAGAAAGGATCACCCCTATACTAATCGATTTACACTGGCTGCCGATTAAAGCGAGAATTGAATTTAAAATATGTACAATAACCCACCAAGTTATCAGAACCTGGCATCCAAAATACTTAAGAGAATTGCTACATATTCCGCAGCCAACAAATCGTGTCGACACGAGAATAGTTACAGATGGCTTCAAACAATTGGAACCTAGATGTATGTCTACTATAAGCTCCAGAGCCTTTAAATATGCGGCCCCGAGATTATATAATAAGCTCCCACGAAACATTCGAATGATTGAAGACATCAAGGCTTTCAAGAGGAAACTGAAGACTTTCTTATTTCATGAGTCTTTTGACAGTGACGATTTAACAGTAAATAAGCAATACGCGACATGAAACGTTAAATACTCTGAACGAACAAGGTAAAACGACGGTGGAGGTCCTGTAGAGAGTGGGGTTCCCCTGCTGTATGGGACCGGAAAAGCAATCACCAAAGTAAAGTAAGTAAAGTAAGAAATGCACCTAGATCTCGAACTTTACTAAATATCGGCACTGAGTTATTATTTATGTTCATTTGAATATCACCTAAGTTTCTCACGCTGTTTCTCTTGCCCTCCACCATGAATTTAGTTTTGTTCTCATTTAATTTTAGTTGTTTAAATATCATCCATTCTCTAACACTATCAAGGATTCGGTTTAGAGTTTCAGTAGTGTCAAGTATATCATTTATGGAGAAGTAAAATTGTGTAACATTTGCAAATAGTTTGAACTTCACGCCATGCCTTTGTAGCATTTTCGATAGACCAATAGTATAGATGCAGAATAAGATTGGGCCAAGTACACTCCCCTGGGGTACCTCTCTGTTTAAGGGTTCATATGATGAATAAGAGTTTCCAATTTGTACACAGTAATTTCTATCAACTAAGTAGTCTTTTAGGTATTCGAAGGCTTGATCTTCAACGCCGATGGACCGTAGATCATTTAGTAGCAGTTCATGCACAACTGTATCAAAGGCAGCACTGAGATCGAGCAGTATTAGGATACCATATATTTTCATCCATCATTTCTAGCATATCATTTACAACAGAGCAAATGACTGTCTCCGTAGAGTATAGTTTTCTGTAAGCAGATTGGTTGTCAGGCAAAGCTTTTATTACTTCTAAGTGGCTGACTAGTTGTTCAAGAATTACATATTCAAGCACTTTTGAGATAAAGGACAGATTTGAGATAGGTCTATATGAGCTTAATTCCTGGTAGTCCAGTGCATTTTTCAGAACTGGTGTGACTATAGCCATTTTCTCAGATTTGGGAAACTTACATTCACCAATGCTTACATTTGCTATTCTCATTGTAAGGACAGTGAGACGAGCGTCACCAAGATCAACTGATACTTTATTTGAATGTGCACGGAAATACATAACAAGGTGCGGACGGAAACGTAGGATTACGTTGGCGCCAAGTCAGATTGAAGTGCCCGCCAAAATATATGTGTTTTCTTACACTTACAAATATATGAATTATGGGTTAACAAAAACATGTCATGAAACGATACATATATCAAAATGTAGCTCTGGTAGAGCGGAATATATATACATAGGACACCACAGTGTGGCGAAGAGAGAATTTAAATAAATAAGTAGTTTGTCGATTTTCTGGACGACGAAGGGATCGGTGTCCTTACAAGTACTCCCCCCCCAAGACATCGGGCGGCGTAGAGGGCTGATGATCAATCTTCGTATCTCTTCGGGCGTCGGAGGGTTCCTCTTGTTTTTGAACGGAGGGGCGCGCTGGCGGTCGGTGTAAGGATCTCTTCCTCTTGACGTCGTTTGATGATTTTTCCTTCGTTGGGCGGCTTGTTTTGTGGCGGAACTCTGGGTCTGCCAGGTCCAGCGGAGGCGGTGTCGCTTCCTTCGAGAAACGCTGGTTTCACGCGGTCTATAGAGACCCAGTCCTCTTGGCCATGGACGTCGAGAAGGAAGGCTTTCGTTGTCTTTTTAATAACCCGGTAGGGACCTCGATAAGGTCTAGTCAGTGGTTGTCGATGAACGTCGACACGGACGAAAACGTACTCGCAGTCATCCAGGCTTTTTGGCTTGAAGTGCTTGGTTCTGTCCTGGTAAGTTTTGAGACACGGCCTGAACTTCCTGGCGATATCCCTTAGGTGATCCAGCTGCGTGTCATCGGTTGATGAGGGGAAGAATTCGCCAGGAACTGCGAGCGCTTCCCCGTAAACTTTTTCGGAGGGCGAAGGTTCGCCGTCTGCGCGAGGGGCGGTGCGAAGGCCGAGGAGTACCCAAGGAAGTCGTGATTTCCAGTCCCCGTCGGTGCAGCTCGCCATCAGGGACGCCTTGAGGGCGCGGTGCGTTCGTTCGACCATGCCGTTTGCCGCGGGGTTGTATGCCGTGGTGCTGTGGAGCGTCGTCCCCATCAGGTTCACCAAAGCCAGCCATATTTCTGAGAGGAAAGCCTCTGTCAGTCGTGATGTCGTCAGGAACGCCAAACCTGCTCACCCAGCTTGACAGGAGGGCTTCGGCACATGCTTGAGTCGTAGCTTCGGTCATCGGCGATGCCTCCAACCACCTCGTGGAGCGATCGATGATCGTAAGTAGGTAGCGAGCGGATCCAGAAGGGGGCAATGGTCCCACGACGTCGATGTGTATATGTCCGAAACGTCTTTTTGGCTGGGGAAAATCGCCCACCCCCGATTCGGTGTGACGGCTGACCTTGCTTGACTGGCAGTTGATGCATGACCTCGCCCATTCCCGGGCGTCCTTTTTTATCCCTGGCCAGACAAACTTTTCAGACAGAAGGCGAGCGGTGGTGCGTCCTGAGGGGTGCGAAAGTCCATGGATGATATCGAATATTTTCCTTCTGCAGGAGGCTGGTACCCAGGGACGAGGGCGGCCCGTGCTGGTGTCGCAAAGAATAGTTACTCCTGCTGGTCCGAGGGGAACCGCACTTATCTTGAGCGCGGATGGCTCCGTCAGGTGAACCTGTGCTTCTCGGTCGGTGCGTTGTTCGGTTGCGAGATTAGCGTAGTCGATTCCCAGGTGGATCGCGTCAATTTCAATCCTTGAAAGGGCGTCCGCGACTGGGTTTTTCTTTCCTGGGACGTAACGTATGGTGCACCCGAATTCGGCGATTGATGCGAGATGACGTTGTTATCGGGATGACCATGCGTCCGTTGATTTCGTGAAGGCGTGGACGAGGGGATGATGATCCGTTGCAATCGTGAAGGGGGTACCCTCCAAGATGTGCCTTCGACAGGAGTTCGTTCATCGGGAGCATGTCGGCGTCTGTCAATTGGGCCCGTACGTCCTGTGGTAGGCATCGTAGAAAGATCTCGCGAGATAAGCTAATCTCACGTCGTCGGCCGTTGCTGTCTGTTTCGGGGAGCATGAGCAGGCCGGTTAGCTCGTCCCACGCCTCGACAGGAGAGGTGTCACCCATGGGCTTGCCGGCGAGGTCCAGTACTTTCTGTGCTCTTGCTGAGACGGAGAGGGAGTAGATACCGATGAGTTTCGTTCTCAGGTCGTCGTATGAAACTTGGCCGGCCTGGGCGTAGAGCCATGGGGAAATCTTGTCGAATACTTCTTCAGGTATGGAGGTGAGAACGATGTCAGCCTTGGCGCAGGAGTCGCTGAGTCTAGCGACGCGGAAGAGTACGTCCGCTCTCAGGAACCAGGAAGCGGTGTTGTGTTGAGAAAAGGGCGGCAGTTTGACTTTGGGCGTGGAGGCGTGGCCGTTGGGTGCGATGGGCGTGTTGCTTCCTACATCGTGGCCAGACGACGAGTCGGCGAAGAGGTGAGAGGTTGATATGTCGGTTAAGCTCATCCTACTGCCTTACGTTCACCGAAGTGTGGGAGAACCAAAGGCAGGTTCTTGCCTAAGGTAACGGAGTATGTAGAAGGTAGCACGGCCGTAATAAGTCCGTTAATGGCAAAGCCAAAACCGCTGTTGCTACTTTCAACTCCGGGGTCACCAGTTGTAAGGACAGTGAGACGAGCGTCACCAAGATCAACTGATACTTTATTTGAATGCGCACGGAAATACATAACAAGGTGCGGACGGAAACGTAGGATTACGTTGGCGCCAAGTCAGATTGAAGTGCCCGCCAAAATATATGTGTTTTCTTACACTTACAAATATATGAATTATGGGTTAACAAAAACATGTCATGAAACGATACATATATCAAAATGTAGCTCTGGTAGAGCGGAATATATATACATAGGACACCACAGTGTGGCGAAGAGAGAATTTAAATAAATAAGTAGTTTGTCGATTTTCTGGACGACGAAGGGATCGGTGTCCTTACATCATTATTATTTCGACTAGACTAGAAAAGTCTCTCTCTCTCCGATGACTTCAGATATTTGGCATAGGATCGATCGTGCAGTTTGTTTTCTTTGCTCTCTTGATAATTCTGGTGATGTCATCTTGTGTTATGTTGTTAAATCGTATTAATTTTGTCTGTGTGTCTAGTGTATCATTAATTTGATGTTGAGTATTTACATTTGACCTGGTTATATTTTCAATTTTGTTTTTAAAGAATACTAGAAAATTATCTACTAGTTCCTGGTCACTGTATCCACCAGGTAGCTTCTTTTCTTATACTGTACATTTTCCATTATACCATTCAGGAGAGGATATAACTTATTTATGTCTGTTGCTGCTTCGAGGATCTTTCTCTTATAGTATTCATTTTTTTTTCTTCGTAGTAGGTAGTTATATTGACACGCAGCAGTTTTGTATTCTACCCAAAGACTCAGTTTTTTACCTATTCCACTTTCTTTCTTTAGATCTTTTTCCCAATTTTTTTTTACCAAAGTCTCTCCATCAAATCAAGGAGATTGGTCTTTTACGGTTATAGTCTTTTCCATCGGTAGGCGCATGGTATCATATTCACTTTTACTCATTATATTATATGTGGTCATAAGGCAGTTAGTACACTTAGCTCCTAACAGACGTTGGCCATCATGATCACAGGGAATGTTGATAGCATCATTTATTTTCTTTGTAACTTCTTCAATAAATACGGTAGGAGAAAAATTTGATATATGTCTAAAGTTTATTTTCTTTACTAACAACAACAACAACAACAACAACAACAACAACAACAACAACAACAACAACAACAACAATAATAATAATAATAATAATAATTCAACCTTTACAAATAGAATAGTCCATGTTAAATAATGCGATGAAATTCCGTTTTCTATGACATTTGTGTCACTTGTTGCTATGACGACACGAAAGACACCAACAACCAAAACAAAAACAAGATAGTAATCGCTCACTGAGAGGTAATCCGATAATTTAACATTTCAGAGAGTTTGCCTACTTCACACGCGACGTACATACTCTATTAGCTGTGAGGTAATCGGTAAGAAAGCGTCACCAGATAAATTATTCTATCCATTGGCATTTTTCGCATTCTACTCTAAGGCTGTTTTTGTAGCCTAAATTGCCGGTACTTTACTGTAAGGGCTGTTTTTGTTGTGTAAATTGTAGTTTGTATTATGCAGTCATGGTTATGATATTTTGCTTTGATTTTATACTGTATTTAGTCATTTCATGTTTGAATTAAACAACCAGAACCAACTGTTATGAACATGAACTGAAATAGCCAACTGATAGGCTAGGCTAGGCTAGATCTTAGTACAGTTCTGCTTTGTAAATTTATTAGCCACAAAAACAAGTCACTATAAAGAAAATGAGAGGGAGCCTTTGTACATTAGCGGCCAGTTCCTCCCGTGTGTATAAGACTGGGCACTAGCGAACCTAAACTTCTTACCCCCTAACCTAACCTACATGCCATGTCCTTACTTGCCTAACGGGGGTTAGCACCCCCCTGTGATCCCACTTATACTGCCGTCATCCTACATACAGGTGGCCACTATCATACATACACCCCAACGAGAGTTTTCTTAAAGGGAAAATTTTTTTTTGAAAATGTTGTCCTGGCCGGAACTCTAATAAGACCGTTGTTTTCATGGTCTTTACCTAACCTTTTAAATTAGGTTAGGCTTAGCCACCTATCCAGGTTACCTGTGAATAATTATTTTATTAATTTGTAACTAAATACATAAAAATATATTTTTCTAACTGGTTATCTTATGTTTTACCCAATTCTGACAATGATTTTCGTTGCAAATCACCCTTTTGTGTTTTCCTAACCCCAATAAAGAAATAATTATGGAGGATCCTAGAGGGATACACAGGAATTTTGGATTGGAAAACGACTGGCTTGCACTTTTTATATAATGGTAAAAAATGTACAGAAAATTAAAAATAACCTGTTGGAAAATATATGGCTTATATGATAGTTGATAATGAAAGTACCCTAGAATTACCCTCAATACAGATCACTTGCGTCAATTGGTGTTTGCCCTGGATCCCTTTGCTTGCAATTGAAAATTTTTAGCTGGCTCGTGAGGATTTGGCAAGCAATAGCATTCATGATTTGGTGATTGTTTCACGGATATTTTTACGTTAGGATGAGCAACTACAGCTATAGATTTCTGTATAGTGAACGGAGAGTCCAATAAATACTGTACAGTGTAAACAATTACCTAAATGGATGAAATTAGAATAAATTACTAAAATAGATTAAAAAGCCCTTTGGGGATGTTTCCTCTTTCAATAGCATCGATGATAGAACTGAAAAGGATTGGTGATCAAAATGGCTGTTGTAAGATTATATCTCGGAACTTATGCATAAACGCTTGGGAGCTCAAAGTGACAGATAATGATTACCGGTACGTCATACATAAAACTGAAAAGCTGCCACAAGCGATCACATACAAGGCAACCCCAATAATCCACCATCAGCCTCCCAGAAGTATACAGTGAATTTAGACAATGATAGTGGTGGTCAAAATTTAGTTTATTGACGTATAAGTTATCCTATTAGCCCCAACACTCATTAGTCGTACAGAGAAATACATACGCCAAAATGGTTGGCATTACTTTAGTCCATTTCTTATAGCGAGTTCCTGTTTGGATAGAAATTAAAAGATGTATTTATCAACAACTGTAGTTTGATGGGTGAAATTGAGATAGACTTAAAATACTGGTAGGTATGCAGCTACCCAAGCCCGGTTAGGTTAGTTGCAAGTAAAGTAAGCCAACTGGCAAAATTGAGTTAGTCTTGCAGGGTAGGCTAGAAGTACAGTATTTAACTAATCCTATATTACTGTTTCCCACTTGAATAAGGGAAAGACTTGGTGATTAAAGTCACGTTAAGTGGGCAAACCTTAGGCCAGGACATACTCCATTAATTTTATAATAACTAAAAGAATGGTTAATGCAGTTTGCAAAACTACATTCACACCTTACATTTTGAACCAAGGGATGATATTTAATCTTTTCTTAGCATTTTTAAATCTTCACAGTCTGAATAATTCAAGGTTCAATGAGATGTTGGGTTCATGATCAGATTCTGTTTTTAGCAATGTATTGTAGGTGAGAACCTTTATCATGTTTTGTTTTTTCATGTTGAATTGTGGGAATGGAGAAATTGTGGAAATCTGATTCGTTCTTTTGTTGTATTTTCATCCAATTAACTACAATTTTGGAATTTACGTATCATTCCAATAAACCAGCTTCAGATGACGTTAATTATTTTTTTTTTTTGTGAAGGTACAATAAATGCTCTGTTGACTTAGCCTGTATCGGTAAATTTAATTATTTAAAGCCATGGATTAGATTTTTAGTGGCAATTAGCTTTAACTAATGGTTTTTAGTTCTTTGATATACTGTATCTGTAAATTCTTTAGTAAATGTCATGAATATTTTTTGCTTCCAATTACCAGTAGTACAGTATCTTAAATAGAAAGGCAAATCAACATCTGCTACTTTTTATTCTGAATAAGGTATACAAGTGGATCATTAAAGTTTTCAAAATGATACAATATAAGTCAGATTAGGGAATATGGGTCCCAGTGGACCCAATTCACCTCCGGCAAGTAATTGGGGAGGACCTACCATCTAGGTTAGGTTAGGGAGGTTTGGCTAGTTAGCTTGACTTCTTGTATTTTAATTGTCTTTTCCCCTCACCCAAAAAGCCTGATTTCTCAGTCTTCCCCCATTCTTGTTTTTTTATAAGGGGTTTGGTATCTCGGAAACTACCAATTTTCAACAGATGAAGGGGTGATTTCTTCAAAAGACATTACGGTACTATGTAGAGAGATTTTATTTTGAAGCCTGTAATCCAGCCCTGGTTTAAACTGTAAATTTGTTTTTTTTTTACACCTGTAATTGAGTCAATGGAAATCAGTTGTTTTTCTGATAGTCTCAAATGTGATTTAGAAGAATTTAAAAAAAATTTCTGCGAAACACTTGGTTAACTCTTAGCAGACACTCCACTATTTGGTAGTTGTGTTTTGTGTTGGGTGAAATTGGAATTAGGACAAAACAGAGATTCATCCTAACCTAACATTTTATAACATCAGGTGGCACATCCTATCTTCCCAAAGGAAGTTCCACCCCTCCTTGAACTCCTTAACATAACTTAATTGAGGGTGCTGTAAATTACAGCGCATACGCAAATTAAAATACGCTTCCTAGTCTAACTACTTCTAGGATGCCTGGCCATCCTTTTATACCTTACCTCTTGAATGCTGTTCTTTTTATTTTTGTTTTATAATCAAGTATAGTGCACCACAGTTACTGAATTCTGTTTTGGTACTACATAAATTTACCCAGTATGTTTACATGCAATAAAAAGTGTTTAAAAATCAGAATTAAATTTCCATGGTCACTTAAAAGTGTATCAGCTATGTGAGGATGGATCAAAGGTATAGTAGTATGAAATACAAGTGACAAAATAAATTGATAATCTTGTCTCTTGTCACTCTAGTACTATACCATATATTTTACCTTGTAACTAGCTCATACTTTTGACATTCACCATGCCTTGGTTTTACTGATTATGCGGGCATTTCCCTATATAGGCCTTTGTTGAAATAGGCTATGGTTTTATTTGGAAGGCAATTATGTTATTTTAAAATATTTGGACTTAATAGTCAAGGAAAATTTTGAATTGCTCAAGAGTGAATCATAAAGTAAAATACTGTAGTGCTTGAATTGGAGAATAACAATAAAAGTGAAAAAAAAAAATTATTAGACCAAAATTTACAGGACCAAAAGATAGCAGCAGCAAATGTTCAGTGTAAACCAATGCTTGTCTGGGGGGTATCCCTTATGAGGGTGTTTAGGGATCAATAACCCTGATCCTTATCTGAGTAGGTTAGTGAATGAGAAGTAGATGATGTAGGTGTTGGAACACAAAATTAATGTGTGGTTAATATTGATGTTTTCACTTTTCTTAAACGTGTAAACAAAAGCACATTTCATTTTTGTTTATTTGGAAATTCACATTGATTTACAAAATGCCACTTTTTTTTTTTTTTTTTTTTTTTTTTTAAGAGATACTGCAGATTATTTCTCTCTTTCTTACCCATTGATATTTGGTTAAATAATCTTAGGCTAAAGTGATATGCAAGACAGTTTTACTTTCCTTTATATCTGATATCTGTATTTCCATAATTGTTATAATTTTATTTAATATCTATTCACTTCCTGTACTTTTCAATATATTTGAAGTTTGATTATAAATTTGGTACAAAGTATGATATTGTTTTGAAAGGACCCGGGATATAAATACGAGTCTTCTTTTTTCCATTACAATACTGTAACTGAGTTTTGGGCAGGATTATGTTAGTAAACTTCAGAATAGCCTAAAATGAGGTAGTTGTTTCATAGCTTGAAAAGTAAATTCTTTTTCTTCTGTTACCCTTGATTTCTCTATTTTTTTTTTTTTTTTTTTCATTTTTGGAATTGCATCATTAGTGTACAAAGCAGTATCTCCACATATTATTGTTTATTGCAATACATTATTATATACCCCTATGTTACTGTATAGCATCTCCCTTATGCAAATGTGTCAGGGTAGGTTAAGCAATGTTTTATGAGTGTTGTAACCATGTGTTTTTCAATATTAAACTTACCCGATAATCATGTAGCTGTCAACTCCGTTGCCCGACAGAATTCTACGGAAGGGATACGCCAGCGATCGCTATACAAGAGGGGGGTGTACTCACAAGCGCCACCTGTGGCCAGGTACTGCAGTACTTCTTGTTGACACCACCTCAATTTTTCCTCTGTCGTGCCTCCGGCTAGACCTACATGGATACGCTGTTGATTCTGGAGTTTTTTGCTCACGATTTGGTGATGTATTTGCTCTAGAGTTTAGCTTTCGCTATTCAGGAAGTTTTATCATTAGCTTAGCTAGCTTTTGGAATTAATTTGATTAATTATGGTGACGAAGAGAGTATGAACTCTCTTTCACTTTTAAATGGCCGACCCTTCCCTTAGACGGAAGTGTTGGTTTCTAAGAGAGTATAGGCTCTCTTTCTTAATTTTGCTTAACAAAAGTTATAGATTTATTTTATATCTCTCCGCCTTTTATAGGCCTCTTCGATTAACTTCCTTTTATTATAAACTTATTAAAATTAATTTTTATATTTGTTTATATTCGACCTTTCCTAATAGTAGGCGGTCTTTTCTTGGTACCGAAGTTAATTAACATTGAGCCCGTCATTTCGGTTTTACCTGTTAACATATTATGCTATTTTAATGTTTTTGAAAGAATTTCTTTGATAGTCTCGTACTGTTTTCAAAGTTGAACTAACGTTTTGTTTTGTCTCTGCAGTTGTTGACGTTCAGAACGTTCAACTTGCGCTCTATCGTTACGATAGAGAGAGAATTTTCACGGTGTCACGTTGCAGTAAGAGTAACCGTTCCTAGCGTTTTGTTCATTCTTTCTTAGCTTAATGGTTTTAATTCTAATAAAGGAACTTTTTATTTGGGAAATATTTCAGTTTTTTTTTTTCCTTTAACAGTAATATGTTTTAACGATATATATGATTGGGCTCTTCTCTCAGGTTCTAAGTCAAGAGAGAGAGAGAGAGAGAGATAGAGACGGAGGGAGAGAGAGCTGGATAAACGTTTCGTTCAAGCGAGTAACGTTGTTATCGTTTTTGCTCTTCTCCCTAGTCTCTTTAGGGGAAGAAGGTAAACGTTTCTAGAGTTTTATTCTTGTTCTCAAGCTTTATGTGGTGAGAGATTTTAAACGTAGTTTATTTGATCTAGTGTTTAGTCTCTTTCCAGCCACTGAATTATTTATCTTTCATTAGATTTTTCTGTTACATTGTAATTCTGTTTTCGCAATTTCTAACTTTTAAGGAAGGATAGAATTGCGTGTTTCAGGTACAAACCACTTAAAGTTTCGAGTTCAGTGAAATAAGTGCAAACAGAAAATCAAAAGTGATAAGTGATTAGCGCAAAGTGTGTCAGTGTTGTGCGTGAGGGTACTTCTGTGCGTGCCAGTCGTCCTCCCAGTCCGGGACCTCTTGCAAGCTCCCAAGCCCAGGGGAGAAGCAATGTCGAAGGGCAAAAGGGTTCGGCAGGCCTTGATCGGCGCACAGAAATATCCTCGGTGGTTGCGGGCGTGTCTTACAGAGACCGTCACTCCCACCCGCAGACGATTGAGCCCTTTCTGGGCTCCGACCTGTGCCGCGCAGTGAAATACTCCTAGAGCACTATTTCTAAGGAATATAACTGCTATATATTACCAGAGAAAAAAAGCATAGGAATGCCAGGTTGAACCCAGCTCGCTCACCTATATAAGATGTCGGTATAAAATACTGGGGAGTGATAATTCACAACCAGAGGTCTCGCACTATTTAGATATCTCCTCTTCAAAATCCCCGCCACAGCGAGGTGCCGTTCAACACTACTACCACTAACCCAACCCACGCCAGTGACGTCACTCCTTTATAGCACTTGTTGTTATTAAGTCCAACATGTTTTTTTCTTGTGTTTATCCTTGGATTTATCATTATTTTATAATCGATGGCCAATTCCCATGATACCCCATCGAAGTTAAGTACTTTATCCATGAGTTTTAGCGAGATTGGGCAGTGTAACCTCTGTTTTTGTTAATTGAGAAGTGTTTATATATGAACGGCGTCCCCGTTCTTACCGTTCATGGTTCGGCTCTGCCCTTTTTCTCGTTAGTTCGTCCGTCATTAATATTTGTTCGAACTTTTAGGAGTTTTTTCCTTACATTTATATAGTACTCCGTCTTTATGCTTTCATCTAGCATTAATTTTATGTTATCCTATGATATCAGTGTTAGCGTTTCATCAAGGAGTAGGTTATGTTGGTATGCCTGCATTCGTGCATGTTGGTGGATTGCGTCACCTTTGAGATTGTTTCGCTAGTTCTAGGAAGACGACCATCTCACTTATTATTATTAAACCTTTTAGTTTTATTTCGTACGCTCCACCTAGTTTTACATTTGGTTCGAGTGGGACTCTCGCGTATTTTGTTGTTTTTACTGTTCGATCTACCGCTTCAGTAACTAGGTTGGTACCCCTGCTTTCCATCTGCTGATGGTGTCATGCTCCTCCCTTACCACTCGCCCGAGTCCCTCTCTCGCCATATTATTTCTGCATGCCTAACCTTACTTACGTGATTTCGCTTTTAATTCATTAATTATTTTTATGTATTTGTGCATTGATATTATATTTATTGCTTTACTCCGTTATGATCATATTTTTGGGATTTTCATGTCATGTTGAGGGGATCTCCAGTTGGTAGCCCTGTCTACCACTACGCACTGGTGATTCCCCGGTACCATACCCCCCCCCCACAGGTTGGGGAGGCTATTCCATCCCCCCCTCCTCCAGTGTACACCCTTCCTCTCACTCGATGGTTGTTGGTTATGACATACGGGTCAAGTATGCTTGTTCCTCAGTCTTCCCTCAACGTTCCGACATATTGAGGACTGAGTGTACCCACGGGGTGTGACTTAGTCTCATTCATTCATACCGGGCGGTTTCGTCTCCTCCCCTCCCGTCGCCCCGATTGGCCATCGGTCGGGGGAGGGGGAGGGCCGGGACCACCGGGGACTATCACACGTGATTAGTCGGTATGACTGCACCTTGGTGTAACTTTTGCTTTTAGCTATGGTTGTAAGAATGAGCACTTATATTAGGAGTGTCCCCACCTACGGTACCTCCTGCTATTATCGTCCGCATAGGACTTATTAATATCCCATATCATTATATTTATATTCTACATGAATCATTACCTTCGTCCCGGTACCTCCGGTTGGGTAGTGGGGTTTCCATTGGCTCCCCCCGCGCTCTCCCGTGGTACCCTCCCGTCATCAGACATCGGAGCCTTCGGGCTCTTAAATACAAGATCGGTTGACACTGACACAGTTTTGATTAATATCCTCCCTCCGGGAGCCCTATTCAATTACAGACATTAGTTTTAGATCATAACTGGAGTTTTCTATTTATGTATTTTAAGGATGTATCTTAGGTTACTTTAAGTTTACTTTAAGTTACTTTAAGTTTACTTTACCAACCCTGTTCCTCGGCCCCGAGGGCCCCGGAACTAGTTTTGATTATATTTATTCATCACTGTTTTTTGCATCCTTTTTCATCCCTTTTTATTTTATACCTCCCTGGTAATGACGGGATGGTATATTCCTCGCTATGACAATATTATTTCATTGATAATCTTAACTTATTACGGAATTGTTTCAACAATGTCTGTTAATTTTTATAATTTTTTCCCCGGTTACTATACCGGTTCGAAATTTTGTTCATAGCCTTTTGTCCCGATTTCATATCGGTCTATTTTAAGAATCCGGAACACCCGGATCTTTTTAGGTTATTAACCTATTATGGGATACTCACGTATCTGTATTTTATTCTATACTTCCCAAGTAGCGACGGGATAGTGTATTTCAAGCTATGACAATATTATTTCATTGATAACCTTAACTTATTACGGGATTGTTTTAACAATGTCAGTTTATTTATAAGTTTTTCCCCGGTTACTAAACCGGTCCTAAAGTTGTTCATAGCCTTTTGTCCCGGTTTCATATCGGTCTACTTTAAGAACCCTGAACACCCGGATCCTTTTAGGTTACTAACCTATTATGGGACACTCACGTATCTTTATTTTATTCTATACTTCCCAAGTAGCAACGGGATAGTATATTTCTCGCTATGACAATATTTTTTCATTGATAACATTAACTTATTATGGAATTGTTTTAACAAAGTCAGTTAATTTATGATAAGTTTTTCCCCGGTTACTGTACCGATCTGAATTTTGTTCATAGTCTTGTCCCGATTTCATATTGGTCTAATTCAAAAATTCGGAGCATCCGGATCTCTTTAGGTTACTGACCTGCTATGGGATACTTATGTATCTTTATGTTATTCTATACTTCCCCAGTACCGACGGGATAGTATATTTCGCGCTATGACAATATTATTTCATTGATAATCTTCACCTTTTATGGAATTATTTTGACAATGTCAGTTAATTTATGAAAGTTTTCTCCCCGGTTATTATACCGGTCCGAAATTTTGTTCATAGCCTTTTGTCCCGGTTTCATACCGGTCTATTTTAAGAATTCGGAACACCCGGATCTTTTTGGGTTACTACCCTACTATGGGACACTGTAGGTGCCCCTGTCGTTACTATCTATAATTATAACTTCGGATATATTATTTTGGGATTTTCATTTTATTTCCTTTGTGATTGATCGTTTTAAACATTTATTCTCGATCTATTTATTTTACATTCCCAACGGAGTTACCTTGTTCATTAGTAACGATATACCCTCTTTCGGAGCTCGCAGTCTCTTCTACCTTGGCGACTCTTTAGATCTGGGTTGGCGGGTTTGCCTGGAGTGTCAGGGCAAAGAGACCCTGTGTCTCTTCCTTTTAGGGTTTTCAAGGAAGCACGTGGCTGATGTCGGGCCACGTCCCGTTGTCCCTAAAGTTAAAGCTACCTGCCAGCCCTACCAAAGACTCACAGGTCTTCCAAATCACCAAACCAGTTAAGACGTCTCTTGGGTCGAGAGCGAAGCCCGGCCTGAAACCTACGACCCCGGAGGCTCCCTTCGATCCGGCAGCCCTTTCAAGATTGATGCATGGCCTCTCGTGGCATGGTTAGTTTCAACCTGACCTTTCATTAGAAGAGGCCAGCGACCGATCCCAGGGATGAGGTAGAAATTTATTTCTATTTGAACACGATGTTGTGCTGATATTTATCCATATATATACATATATATATAATTTACGGACCTCTGTAGCTCACTGGCTCAAACCTCGTGTCACATACCGAGTCACCACGAATTATAGGATGGAAGATTCCTGGTGCCTCTGTGAACTTGACAATTGAATGGAATTATTGCCCATTAGGGGGAAGAGAGAGTGCTAAACCAGATAGCCTCATACAGGGTCTCATTTGTTATGGGCTACCTCAACAGCACAATATATCATCCCGGATGCCTCTAAGCTCCCGGAATTCGTCGAAAGCAATCCGTGGAAGGGGGCCTTGCGCTCTCCCTTCAAAGATGGTATGTTAACCATCGAAGGGTTTGGCATCCGGACTGTAGAAGATTTTGAATTCTACCCGCCGGGTCTACAGTTCCCTCTCTCTGGTTTCACATGCCTTACCGAGGAGACACTCGTAAGGTTTGACAAGGTCCCCAAAGAAACCAAAATGTACCCAAAGGGGCAGGCTCAGTCCACCTGGGTCCGGCCCTTAAACGAGTGGGAGTGTGTTAACACTACGTTAACACCTCACAAGAGCCCGTACACGATGTTTCTAGTGGAGGAGTAAACCCCTACTCCGTGTGTCACTAAGATATCGGACCTTGCTCAGCAGGCAATAAACGAGGACAAGCCGTTACCGCAGCTGAAGGAAACGCATCCGACCTCCCTCCTGTCCCTGGGGGATCACGATTGCTGGACTAGCGCCCCGGCGACCTTCACATCGGGTAGATTGGGCGCTGACTGTGCTCCCATTCAGTTCAGTGGGTGGCTGCCCAGGCTTCCGGAGTCTCTGATGTGCCTCGAGCTCGAGGCCTGTGTGCGCCTGAGTGGACCTATCAACTCGGCTACAGTGGCAGAGGGGACCTCTTTGGTGTGTGAAGAGGAGCCACCTTTTAAGGTCTTGACGAAGTCATTACTTCAAACCTTACTGTCTGATTCCTACGACTTCTTTGCGGCCAGACGTCGTTGCTGTAGGCATGTCTTGTCTGAGGCCACTGTCAGACATGAGCCTAACAAGCTCATTAAAGCCCCAGTCTGGAGCTGCTAGGGTCAATCAGAGCCTCAAGGTTCGATGGGCTTAGTCCCCAAGCACAAGTTCGAACCGGCCAGCAACCAATCTCGAGGTAGAAAGAGTCTGAGATCTTTCCATTCCTTCCAAACCGGCAGTCCCAACAGGTGGTTCAAACCATCCCGGTGGCACAAGGGAGTCAACCTTTCACTTCGAAGGGTCAACCCCAACAGCAATACATGCTGGTTCCTCAGTCCCAAGTAGCAACTACCTCCTATGCTACTTCCCCAGCCCTTAGGCCCACCTTTGAAACTCAGGGTGCTTTCCAGGGTTACCAGCGCCCCAGAGGCGCTAGCTCGAGAGGAACTTTTCGCAACAGCTACTCTCGAGGCCGAGGAGTAAATCCGCAGCAAATCATTGGGAGTTCTCAGGTAGGGGTAGGACTTTACATCTTCCGGAACCGTTGAACGTTCAACATTTGGGCTTTCAGTATAATTTCCAAAGGTCTGGGGTGGAGTTGGATAGAATGGCCCCCTCCACCAACCAGTTTTCATCAACATCCAACGGAAGAGCTAGTCTTATATGAAAACGATTTATTGCAAAAGGAAGCAATAAAGAAAGTAAATCGTTTGTAATTTCAGGATCACTTGTTCAGCGGGCCAAAGAAAGACTCAGAATAGTGAAGAGTAATCCTAGACCTGTCGCTTCTGAATTCTTACATTTAATGCGACAAGTTTCACATGCTGACCATCTCTCAGGTGCGGACCTTGCTTCTCTGTGGGGCCGTCACCTCCCCTATGGATCTTGCAGACGTTTGCTATCATGTTCCGAAAGCAAGGCATTTCGTCCGGTTCTAGGCTTCAACTAGGCAAACTGCCTCACAGCAACTACAGAGTGATAATCTCTTACAACAGTTTTGGTTCCAAATCAACTTCGAGAAATCTCGTTTGGTCCCGAGGACAAGTTTCAATGGTTAGGATTCAATGGGTTCTATGCTCCCACACTCTGTCTCCCAACAGCCAAGAGGAACGATATAGCAAACACAATACGTTTTCTCAAAGACAAATTGTCTTCCAAAAGAAATCAAGAGAGAATCCTGGGTGCCCTCCAGTTTGCCTCAGTAACAGATATACTACTGAAGGCCAGACTGAAAGATATAAGCCGAGTATGGTGCTCCAGGAAAACGAGTAATATCGAGACAAAGGGCTCGACTCCAACCAATTCTGAAGAAAAGACTTCAACCATGGACAAAGGTCAAAATCTGGCAAATCCGTTTCCTTACAATATCCACCCCCAAGCTCGTCATTTACACAGGCGCCTCCCTAACAGGCGGGGGGGGGGGATACTCTCAGTACACGAAAGTCCTGGGACTATGGTCGACAATATTCCGCCAACTTCATATCAATGTTTTAGAGGCCATGGCGGTATTTTTGACCTTAAGCAACCGGCTCCTGCCAAAAACCAATATTTCAGGTTTCTTCTAGATAGATAGTGGCGGACGCACTTTCGAGGACAACTCCGCTGGAGTCGGAGTGGTCACTAGACCCAATGTCCTTCAGTTGGATTCTTTCTCAGGTTCCGGATCTCCAGATAGATCTGTTTGCAACAGAGTCCAACTACAACTAGAGTGCTACGTAGCTCCCAGCCCGGATCCTCGGGCTTACGCCACAGACGCACTATCATTAGTCTGGAACACTTGGGAGAGAATTTACCTATTCCCACCAATAAATCTGTCGATGAAAGTGTTAGACAAGCTCAGGACTTTCAAAGGCCAAGTTGCTCTAGTAGTCCCCATCTGGCCCAAGCACAACGGGTTTCCCCTTCTGGTGGAACTGGGTCTCCACCTCGACAGATCCCCAATCCAATACTAACACAAGCAGTACAACTCGCTGTGTGTTAGCTTCCTCAAATTCAGAATGCCCTACCTTTCTGGACTTTATGAAATTTGCAGCTCAAGAGGTGCAGATATTGATCCTCAAATACGTTATTTTTAGAATCAGATAAGAGGGGATCCACCCTTCGACAGTATGATTCGGCTGTTATGAAACTTGCCAGTTTTTAAGGGACTCAAAGGTTGAGACGATGACTATGAATCTGACAGTAACCTTCTTCAGAATTTTATTTGAATCAGACTTAGCGACTTGTACTATTACCACAAATTAAGTCAGCCTTGAAGGTTTTACATTTGGTTTTAATATTGCCCTTACAGTTTCATACTTCTCATCCATCCCGAGAACCTGCGCCAGATTGAAACCATCAACTCACCCTAGCTCAGTTTCCTGGTTTCTGAATGAGGTACTTAAGTTGGCTTCAGACACTCTTAACGAGACTTGCCATTATATTCCATTGGTTAGGAAATCCTTGTTCTTAATGAACCTGACTTCTGGCGCCAGAATATCAGAACTTTCAGCCTTGTCTAGAGATCCAGGTCATATTGAATTTCTCTCGTCAGGGGAAGTACTCCTTTCCCCTGACAAAAGATTTTTAGCGAAAATGAGGACCCCCAGGACAGACGGTTCCCCTGGAAGTTTGTCCCACTTCCGCAGGACCCATCTTTATGTCCAGTAAACACTCTGGAAGCCTACTTAAACATATCTCCCGTTCAGTCCTCGGGGCCCTTACCCATTAGAGAAGGTGAAGAACCATCATCCTGAAAGGACTCAGACAGAAGATTCTGCATTTCATTAACGGGCTACCTAGAATCATTCCCACATCACTCCCTCACGTCCATGATATATGACCTGTAGCTACCTCAGTTAATTACTATGAACTTCACTGGACTTACTAAATATACAGGCCGGAAGTCTCCAACAGTATTTAAACGCCACTGCTTAAAACCTCTGGAAGCCTTATATTTGCTACAGTGGCAGCAGGGAATGTGATTCCTCCTGAACATAGTGAACCTTAATCAACTATGTCTTGCTATCCTCTTACCTGTTATTTTGGATTTTATTTTACTTCCTCAGGTATTGTTCCAAGATTTGGGACCATTTCTCTGGTACTATTTCACTGCGCGGCACAGGTCGGAGCCCAGAAAAGGGATTTTGACGAAGGAAAAATCTATTTCTGGGCGAGAGACCTGTGCCGCCCAGTGAACCCTCCCTTGACTTCCCTCCCAACATGGGCCCCAAACCTTGGGTGCTATGAGGAGTGACGTCACTGGCGTGGGTTGGGTTAGTGGTAGTAGTGTTGAACGGCACCTCGCTGTGGCGGGGATTTTGAAGAGGAGATATCTAAATAGTGCGAGACCTCTGGTTGTGAATTATCACGCCCCAGTATTTTATACCGACATCTTATATAGGTGAGCGAGCTGGGTTCAACCTGGCATTCCTATGCTTTTTTTCTCTGGTAATATATAGCAGTTATATTCCTTAGAAATAGTGCTCTAGGAGTATTTCACTGGGCGGCACAGGTCTCTCGCCCAGAAATAGATTTTTCCTTCGTCAAAATCCCTTTATTTTGCTCGTCTGCAGAAGAAATTTCGGGGAGAAAACGCTGGACTCAGGTCTCAAGACCTCTTAAACGTAAAGTCCAGACCTCTAGAGTTCAACAACCCGGATGCAGTCATTGGGTTAGCTCTGACTCTCCGCAGTCATCAGGTGACTGCACACCTCCTAAGAGAGGTAAGGCGATGCCTCAACAGACCTCATCTTCTGTTAAGGCTTTGCCTCAACAGACCTTATCGTCTGTTGATCCCAAGATGACTTTGCTGCAGTCCATGCAGTCGCAGCTTGCGGTCTTAATGCGTGAGTTTCAGGCTGAGAAGGTAACACCTCCTCCTGCGAGCGCTCCGCCTCACCGCAGTCCAGTCTGCCAGGCGTACGAAGTTGAGGTTCCTCAAGCTACCTTACCGCGTTCGGAGTTGCCAGTTACCAGTGTTGTGCAGCAACCTCAACCTTCCTTAAGGCAACCTCAACAATGGGAGCAGGAGTCTTATGCCTTGAGGCAAGATTTTCTTGCAGTTAGACCATCTTCGAGGCAACAACCTCTTGAGGTACGACAACCTCTACCATCCTTGAGGCAGCCACCTCAGCTCTCGCAGCTGCTACCTCAACTTTCCTCAAGGCGAGAGCCTCAACTCTTGAGACTAGCTCCTCAGGAACCTCAACTCGTGAGACAGGAACTGCGTTCTGCGCAGCCGCTACCTCAACTCTCGCAGCTCACACCTCAAGAACCTCAACTCGTGAGTCAAGAGCCTCTCTCTGCGCAGCCACCTCAACCCTTGAGGCAAGCGCAACTCTTGAGGCAGGAACCTCATGCTATGAGTCAGCCACCTCAACGCATGCATCTGCCACTTTCTCCTCAACTTGAGCCTCTTCCCATTCAACTTTGAAAGAACAAATGACAATAATAACACCTCATTACTTTCATAACTTGCATTTGTAATCATATACATGTATGCCTACACAAACATTATGATAATGGAGGTTATTCGTATTACTTAAATAAAAAAAAAAAAAAAAAAAAAAAAAAAAAAAAAATATATATGTATTCCTTGCAATATATTTTTAACAAAATATGGCAATAATATCTTCAAAACAAAAATGAATCATGAGTTATGAATGTAATGTAAATATTATGTTGATATTAAAACCCCATGCAAGCATGCATAAAGTAATGCAGTGTTGCCAACAGGGCGAGTTTCTCTTTCCTGAGGTGAAGTAGATTATAGTACGTATATTTAGTGCAGCTTAATTCTACGATTATCATGCCGGCTATCAAATTCATCAACAAAACAGTCTAAATCAATTCCCTCGGCACGTGCACTTTCAATGGACAGTAATGCGATATTACTCAATCTAGCACTGGTCATGGAATTTCTGAGAAATGTTACACGCCATGCAACATGCTCTGCTTATCTTACAGCATGCTCTACATACAGCATGCTCTGCATACAGCATGCTCTGCATACAGCATGCTCTGCATACCTTACCGCATGCTTCTCAGTCACACATCTTTGGTTGTTGCCAACTCACTAGACTGTCAAGCAGTTTCATAACGTTGCCTTCTAGTCTGCTGCTTTTGCACCAGTGAAACCCTCGCTGAGAGAACTTAGCTTTTCTCGGATATGGTCCCTGTAGATGAGAAAGTGCTTTTCTCCCTCCTTCTGATATTCCCTTGAGGACTCTGTCATTTGGAGAGGAGCCTTTAGCTGCGTAGCCTCCTATGGACTTTTATTTAAGCATAACATGCTTCCAGGGAAGGTAATGGTTCCACTTCAGTCGCTAACCCCGTCTGTTACCACACCTGCTCCCATAGACCTTGAGCTGTGTTGCAAGACATGCAGTCCAAGCTTAGTCCTTGTTAGAGGATTTTTTGTTTACGGAGTCAGTGTGTCACTGGGAAGACGTTCAACAACCAGCAGAAGTGACTTGTTGTGACGCAGTGCGGCAACCTCAGCAACCCGATAAGGAGTTGTCTGTACGACCCAGACAGTCTAGACAGCTTCGGGTTGTCACTGTACTTCCTCGCTTCCCCATGGTTGACAGTTCACAGACTGTGCAGCAGTACCATGATCTTGTGTCCGGCTCCGTCAGACGACTGGCTTTTAAGAGCTCCCACAAGTCGTCGCTGTCTGAAGATTCTCAGATGGACTATGGATCTGACCAAGGAACTGGGCCTCCTGGTCAATTTTGAGGAGTCTCAGCTCGTCCCATCCCAGACCATTGTCTACCTGGGTATGGATCTTCAGAGTCGAGCTTTTCGGGCTTTTCCGTCGGCCCCAAGGATCTTCCAAGCCCTAGAATGCATCCAGAGCATGCTGAGAAGGAACCGATGCTCAGTCAGGTAGTGGATGAGTCTAACAGGGACACTTTCATCGCTGGCCCTGTTCATCGTGTTAGGGAGACTCCACCTCCCCCCCTTCAGTATCATCTAGCTGCTCACTGGATAAAGGACATGACGCTAGAGACGGTCTCAGTTCCTGTTTCCGAAGAGAGGAGGTCTTCTCTCGCGTGGTGTAAGAACAGCTTTCTTCTCAAGGAAGTCTACATTTGGCTGTTCAGAAACCCGACCGCCGTCTCCTCTCGGACGCATCAGACACGGGCTGGGGTGCGACTTTGGACGGACAGGAATGCTCGGGAACATGGAATCAGGAGCAAAGGACACTTCACATCAATTGCAAGGAGTTGTTGGCGGTTCTTCTGGCCTTGATAAACTTCAAGTTCCTCCAGCTTAACAAGGTGGTGGAGGTGGACTCTGACAACACCACAGCCCTGGCTTACATCTTCAAGCAGGGAGGGACTCTTTCGTGGAAGTTGTTCTAGATCGCAAGGGACCTCCTCATCTGGTCAAAAGATCGAAAGCTCACGCTGGTAACGAGGTTCATTCAGGGCGGTATGAATGTCATGGCAGATCGCCTCAGCCGGAAGGGTCAGGTCATCCCCACAGAGTGGACCCTTCACAAGAATGTTTGCAGCAGACTTTGGGCCCTGTGGGGTCAGCCAACCATAGATCTGTTCGCTACCTCGATAACCTAGAGACTCCTGTTGTATTGTTCTCCGATTCCAGACCCAGCAGCAGTTCACGTGGATGCTTTTCTGCTGGATTGGTCCCATCTCGACCTGTATGCATTCCCGCCGTTCAAGATTGTCAACAGGGTACTTCAGAAGTTCTCCTCTCGCAAAGGGACACGGCTGACGTTGGTTGGCTCCGCTCTGGCCCGCGAGAGAATGGTTCATAGAGGTACTGCAATGGCTGGTCGACATTCCCAGGACTCTTCCTCTAGGAGTGAACCTTCTACGTCAACCTCACGTAAAGAAGGTACACCCAAACCTCCACGCTCTTCGTCTGACTGCCTTCAGACTTTCGAAAGACTCTCAAGAGCTAGGGGCTTTTCGAAGGAGGCAGCCAGAGCGATTGCCAGAGCAAGGAGAACATCCACTCTCAGAATCTATCAGTCTCAAGGGGAAGTCTTCCGTAGCTGGTACAAGACCAATGCAGTTTCCTCAACCAGTACCACTGTAACCCAGATTGCTGACTTCCTGTTACATCTAAGGAAAGTAAGATCCCTTTCAGCTCCTACGATCAAGGGTTACAGAAGTATGTTGGCAGCGGTTTTCCGCCACAGAGGCTTGGATCTTTCCACCAACAAAGATCTACAGGACCTCCCTAGGTCTTTTGAGACCTCAAAGGAACGTCGGTTGTCCACTCCAGGCTGGAATCTAGACGTGGTCCTAAGGTTCCTTATGTCATCAAGATTTGAACCTCTCCAATCAGCCTCTTTTTAGGACCTCACATTAAAAACTCTTTTCCTCGTGTGCTTGACAACAGCTAAAAGAGTAAGTGAGATCCACGCCTTCAGCAGGATCATTGTTTTCACATCTGAAACGGCTACATGTTCCTTGCAGCTCGGTTTTTGCTAAACGAGCTTCCTTCACGTCCTTGGCCTAAGTCGTTCGAGATCCCAAGCCTGTCCAACTTGGTGGGGAATGAACTGGAGAGAGTACTTTGCCCAGTTAGAGCTCTTAGGTACTATCTAAAAAGGTCTTAACCTTTATGAGGACAATCAGAAGCCTTATGGTGTGCTATCAAGAAACCTTCTTTTCCAAGGTCTAAGAACTCAGTTTCTTACTATTCAGGCTTCTGATTAGGGAAGCACATTCTCATCTGAAGGAAGAAGACCTTGCTTTGCTGAAGGTAAGGACACATGAAGTGGGAGCTGTGGCTACTTCAGTGGCCTTCAAACAGAACCGTTCTCTGCAGAGTGTTATGGATGCAACCTATTGGAGAAGCAAGTCAGTGTTCGCATCATTCTATCTCAAAGATGTCCAGTCTCTTTACGAGTACTGCTACACCCTGGGACCATTCGTAGCAACGAATGCAGTAGTAGGCGGGGGCTCAGCCACTACATTCCCATAATCCCATAACCTTTTAACCTTTCTCTTGAACACTTTTTATGGGTTGTACGGTCGGCTAAGAAGCCTTCCACATCCTTGTTGATTTGGCGGGTGGTCAATTCTTTCTTGAGAAGCGCCGAGGTTAAAGGTTGTGATGAGGTCCTTTAGTATGGGTTGCAGCCCTTGATACTTCAGCACCTTAGAGTTGTTCAGCCTCCTAAGAGGAACGCTGCGCTCAGTAAGGAAGACGGACTTATTTAAGGCAGAGTAATGGCTCAAGTCGACTTTCTTACCAGGTACTTGTAATTTCATTGTTATTTTGAATAACTGATAATATGAAATACGGGATACTTAGCTTCTTGATATACATGTACACTGGTTTTCACCCACCTCCCTGGGTGTGAATCAGCTACATGATTATCGGGTAAGTTTAATATTGAAAAATGTTATTTTCATTAGTAAAATAAATTTTTGAATATACTTACCCGATAATCATGATTTAATTGACCCACCCTTCCTCCCCATAGAACCAGTGGACCGAGGAAAAATTGAGGTGGTGTCAACAAGAAGTACTGCAGTACCTGGCCACAGGTGGCGCTTGTGAGTACACCCCCCTCTTGTATAGCGATCGCTGGCGTATCCCTTCCGTAGAATTCTGTCGGGCAACGGAGTTGACAGCTACATGATTATCGGGTAAGTATATTCAAAAATTTATTTTACTAATGAAAATAACATTTTCTTATAATTTATCTTAGCGTTAGTGTTTTTAGTTTGTAGTTTTAGAAATACTGGTAAATCGTAGTGAAAATCCAGCTATATACATGATATGAAAGTTGTTTACCGTGTATAAGTTCTCTTTTGTTTGCTAGTTATTTTTTCTTGAAGATATTTATGCATCAAATGTTGTGAGCCATTTTGGATTGCTTAATATATTATTACAGTATGATAATTTCCTGTCATCATTTATGTAGAAGGTAAATTTGTCTTTTGTAGGTTTTTATGCCTGAAATAATCAATATGAAAAGCAGAATCTCTCTTAAAAAGAGAATTATTTCTACATTTAAAAAAAAAGCTCTGTGTAGCTAGAACTCAGCTGTCAAAATTTAATGAGGTCTTGGTAGTTATTGGGAGGTGGAAGGGAATCCCAGCTCCCTTACCAGTACAGTATACTGGTTAGCCACTATGTTTCACTTTGTTTTCAGCCACTTGATAGTAAACGCCTACTTCTAGTGTCTTAACTGGTTGTTTTAATCTTATGCTTTTTGTTTTGGATAAATTCGTTGGTAGATTGTCATGTGTAATGGATATTATGGAAGAGATGGTTTGCAGGTTTTTGCCGATAACTGTAACTGGTGATAATTGTCTGTGTAACCGGCTGATATCCACATTCTTCTGCCTGTCAGACAGTGTTTTTGTTTGCTGTTTATTCCCTCGTGAGTCTGACCTGGTGATGCCATTACCCTAAGGAAGTTGGCTCTCCTTGGATATTGCTGTGCACCGTTGGATAAAGGAGATTCTGTTGCTGCCGAGTGAGAAGGGGATAGGGGCTGCCCTTCTTTCTATCAGTGTCTTCTAGTTCTCAGAAAGGCTCTAAGGAGGCATCATCACTTAGTTGACCAGTCTTCTCATGAGTTCCTGTGATGTCTTTGTTGAAATGTCATCATAAGTCTGGTAAGATCCCTTAGAAGGCAAAATTGAAATTTATCGTTCCACTCTACCTTATCTTACTTCTAGAAGTAGGAGACATAATTGTAGAATCCCTGGAAGACCGATCGACAGGAGTTGTGTATGCAGTACACCTATCTTCTATTTCTGCTTCCTAGAGAAGAGAAGTGGGGAGTGTCAAAAGTAGTTCCTGCAGGAGAAAACATCGGTTCACGCTGCTTTTACACTTGGGTTCGGCCTTGTTCCAAATGCAGTGTCCAATCTACGTAGCTGTGTGTTACCGATGATCTCTCCTTGTACAAAAGTTTGGTACATATCAAGATGCAGTAGTACCCAGCTCTGAGCAGTATGTACCAAGTTTGTACCCAGCTCTAAGTGGTACGTGATACAGGTGTTCATGTGCCTTCTATCACACACTTTTAAACATAAGACTTACCTGGTAGTTATATATAGAGCTTACGTCTCTGACGTCACGGCAGAAAATTCAAAACACGCGCCAATTGCCGATTGGATAGCCAGGTGTACCTCCTGCGTACCCTAGCGAGGTACCTCGGAACCATCCCCTGTTCCCTCATATTTTTCTCTGCCGCCGTTAGTGGCAACATTGTTGGAGATTCTCCTCGCTTTTTTCTTGATATTATTGCTGTCCCTTTGGTGAAGTACAATAATTTAGTTTTTGACTCTCACTTGATTGGATTTTCTATTGGATACTCTAGATTTATGTTTGGATATTGATATTTTGACCCTTGCTTGTTTTGATCTCTCTAACAATTTTCCAAAATGGCCACCCCCCCCTGTAACGTTTAGTGTGTGTGTGAATGGGTGTAAGACCCGGTTGCCAAAGGCCTCCATTGATCCTCATTCGCTCTGTGTTAATAGAGGTAAGGTTTGCGAGTTGGATGATAGATGTGACGAATGCCTTCTATTATCTGATCGAGAGTGGCTTGAATTCAATCGCTATTCGCGAAGGTTAGAAAGAGATAGGTTAAGACGTAGTTCTTATTGCTCGTCTAGAGATTTTTCTTCTTCCCATGTCACTAAACCTATTCCTTCCCCTGTAGTGGTAGTTCCTGATCCCACTACGAGTACCGCTAATGAGCCTACACCTAAAGACATGATGTTGGCTATTCAGGCGTTGGGCGCGAAGGTTGAGTCTATCGCTGCAGATAGGATGCAATTAATGTCCGACGTTAAGCAGCTTAAAAGTGAAAGTGCGAGAAGTGCAGTGAGTGTTGTTAGTGCTGTGAAGGGTGCGCCTGCTCGGGCTTGTCGTTCTCCTAGTCCTAGACCTCTTCCAAGCTCCCCAACCCCTGGGAGAAGGAATGTCGAAAGACGAAAGGAAACGAGAGGCTTTAGCTCCAAAGCAGACGTCCCCTCGAGCGTTCCTATTGATGTTTCCCAGGACGTTCGCCCTCACCATAGTAAAGGTGAGGTTAAGGTGTTTTGTTCATCCTCGGATGACGACGTTCTTAAAAAGAGGCTGGCGTCAAGCGTCCAGACCTTTTAAGAGGAAATATGATAATGGCAACCAGCGTCCTTCAAGGACGTCACTAGGTCCAAGCTGTAGCCATTGGAGTAGCCCAGAACGCTTTCCTTCCACCGAAGAGAGCTCGCCTTCCAAGCGTCCTCCTAGGACGTTAAATTCTGTAAAGAATCGTGCATTTGTTGGGCAGTTGGCTGAACCAGACGACCTCGGTTCATGCTCCTCCGCTTCCTTCAAATTGGCTCTCGCACTCTGGACGCTCTAAGCAGTCTTTGAGCGGTGTAGAGAACGAGCCTGGCATTGATGTATCGTCACCTGTTTCGCTACTAGACCCTAATCTTAATATGTTGAAAGAGATGCAGCAAAAGCTTTCTTCCTTTATGCAAAGCTATCAAGCTTCGGAAGCTTCTGCTCTGGACGCCAAACGACGCAAGGCGGAGAGTCGCGAGACTCTTGTAGACGAACGGCAAGTATCGGGACGCGTTGAGCTTTCGACAGCGCGTAGCATCCAGCGTTCAGGTGAACATGACGTTAAACGCCCTACATCAGGGACGTTGAACGTCCTGCCTTCCAGGAAGTCGAGCATCCTTCAAAACGGAGCGCCGAACATCCTATTAGGAGTGATAGTGAGCGACCTACTGCAAGTGCTTTCGAGCGTCCAGCAAGACGCGATGCCAAGCTTCCTCTAGAGCGAGGCGTCAAGCGTCCTTCTTTAGCTAAGCAGGGCGTTGAGCATCCTTCTAGTCATTTAGTCAAGCGTCCTTCGATCCATGACGTCGAGCGTCCAGTAAGACAGGAGGTTGAGCGTCCTCCGGACGCAACGTCGAGAGTCCTCCAGGACGCAACGTCGAGAGTCCTCCAGGACGCAACGTCGAGAGTCCTCCAGGACGCGACGTCGAGAGTCCTCCAGGACGCGACGTCGAGTGCCCTCCAGGACGCAACGTCGAGCACCCTCCAGGACGCGACGTCGAGCAGCGAGCGCCCAGATAGGACGTCGAGCAAGATCCGTAACTACTTGGCTCTGATCGCGTGGACTGCGAGCGTTTCATGGAGCGTCAAGGGACTTTATCAGAGGAAGAAGTTGATGTTCTTCTTTCTCCTGTCGAACCGTTTGAGGAATTATCTGAAGAAGAAGACACTAACTCTTTTCGCCCTTCAGTGGACTTCAAAGAAACTCGTGAAGGTATTCAATGATGAGTTCCCAGAGTTTCTTGTTCCCGTCGCTCCTCATTCGCCTCCATTGGAATTCACGCTTGGGAAACCAAAGAAGAAGTCTCTGTTTACTAGAATGGTGCTGTCTCGTTCGTCGAAAAGAGCTCTCAAGTTGATTGGAGACTGGATGGGATCCAAAAAGGACCAAGGGAAAGCAGCATTCGCGTTTCCCCCTACTAGATTAGCATCTAGGTCCAGTATATGGTACGATACGGGAGAAGTTCTCGGCTCGGGAGTTCCTGCCTCTGTCCAGGGAGATTTCTCATGTCTGGTAGACTCTCCCCGTAGATTGGCCATGAGGGAGACCAAGGTTCTCTGGTCTACTTCTGAGTTGGACCATCTACTCAAAGGTGTCTTTAGAGCCTTCGAGGTTTTTAACTTCCTCGATTGGACTCTGGGAGCCTTGGGTAAGAAGGTTGCTGCACTTAAAGAAGGGGACTCATCTAGTTTGATCCATTTCATGTCCTGCATGGATAAGGCATTGCAAGACGGTTCAAATGAGTTGGCAGCGATTTTTACAGCAGGCATCCTTAAGAAGAGAGCCCAGTTGTGTTCATTTCTGTCGCTAGTGGTTACTCCCTTCCAGAAATCTGAGTTACTGTATGCTCCGCTGTCATCTTCTCTTTTTCCGCAGGATCTTGTTAGGGAGATTTCTTCAGCTTTGACTCAGAAGGCCACCCAAGACCTAGTCTCTAAGACGGCAAGAAAAGTCTTACCATCGTCCTTTTCTATCCGCAAGCCTAAAGACGATACACCTTTTCCAAAGTTTTTCCAGCCCTTTCGAGGAAAGTCTTCCAGTAGGGGTAACACTAGACCAGATGGAACGGGAGCTAAGAGGAAAGGAGCTACGACAGGGCAAAACAGAGTCTGACTGCTTTCGCCTTCAGGCAGTAGGAACTAGACTACACACCTGGCAGGCATGGGAGAAGAGGGGTGCAGACCTTTAGTCTGTCCAACTTCTAAAGGAAGGTTACAAGATCCCTTGCAACCTTCTTTGATTTTAACACCAGTGGATCTCTCTCCCAGGTACAGAGAGGAGCTAAAGAGGTAAGCATTACAGCTTCAAGTGTCTCTTTTGTTGGAAAAGGGGGCTATAGAAAAGGTGCAGGACTTGAAGTCACCAGGGTTTTACAACCGCCTATTCTTGGTTCCCAAGAACTCGGGGGGATGGCGTCCAGTTCTGGACGTAAGCGTTCTCAACACCTTTATCCAAAAGACAAAGTTCTCGATAGAGATGCTGAAGTCAGTTCTTGCAGCAGTAAGAAAGGGCGACTGGATGGTCTCACTGGACCTCCAGGACGCTTATTTCCATGTCCCTATTCATCCGAGCTTCAAACATTATCTGAGGGTCGTATTCCAGGGAAATGTTTTTCAGTTTCGAGCCCTGTGTTTCGGCCTCAACACCGCTCCTCAGATTTTTACGAAACTTATGCTCAATGTGGCAAGGATTCTCCACTCAAGAGGCATCAGAGCCTCTCTGTACTTAGGCGATTGGCTTCTCAGAGCTCGCTCTCACTATCTCTGCCTGTAGGATCTTCAGACAACATTGAAGTTGACAGAAGAATTGGGTCTTCTGGTCAACAAGGACAAATTGTTTCTGACATCATCACAAGAGATTCTCTATTTAGGGATGGTGATTCGGAGTCAAGTTTTTCGGGCTTTTCCATCTCCCTTAAGGACGGAGCAAGCCATCCGGAAAGTACGATTGGTTCTAGGAGAGCAGAAGTGTTCTGCGAGGAAGTGGATGAGTCTGGTGGGAACCCTCTCCTCGTTAGAACAGTTTGTCTCTCTAGGAAGACTGAATCTTTGACCTCTCCAGTTTCACCTCAATTCTCACTGGAACAGGAAGAAGGATTTGGACACGATGTGTATTCCAGTCACGGAGTCAATAAGGAGTTGCCTTCAGTGGTGGAACGATCCAGTCAAGTTCCAAGAAGGTTATCCATTAGATCTGAAGAACCCAGACATTGTGTTGTGTTCCGATGCCTCGGACTCGGGGTGGGGAGCAATATTGGGCAAGCTGGAAGTATCGGGGTTGTGGACGGAGGCTCAAAAGTCCTTCCACATAAACCAAAAGGAGCTGCTAACAGTCCTCTTGGCCCTAGAAAGCTTTGAAGGGTCAGTCCAGAACAAGGTAGTACAAGTCAATGCCGACAACACCACAGCATTGGCTTACATTGCCAAGCAAGGAGGAACTCACTCGATCTCCCTTTACGAGACAGCGAGGAATCTGCTCATCTGGGCAAGGGAAAGAAAGGTAATTCTGATTACAAGGTTCATCCAAGGGGAGAAGAAGGTTTTGGCAGACAGTCTCAGCAGGAGAGGGCAAGTCCTACCCACAGAGTGGACACTCCATCTGGAAGTATACAAAAGTCTGGAAACTTTGGGGTCGCCCTTGCATAGACCTTTTCACGACCTCAAAGACCAAGAGGCTTGATACATATTGCTCCCCAGTGCCAGATCCCGAAGCAGTACACACGGACGCGTTCCTACTAGATTGGTCAAATCTAGACGTGTACGTTTTTCCGCCTTTCAAGATCCTTTACGAAGTGCTACAAAAGTTTGTGTCAAGCGAAGGGACCAGAATGACCCTAGTAGCCCCGTTCTGGCCCTTAAGGGAATGGTTCACAGAGGTACTGGAATGGATGGTGGATACTCCCAGAAGCCTTTCTTTGAGAGTAGACTTACTCAAACAACCGCGCTTGGAAAGGCACCATCAAAGTCTCCAAAATCTTCAGCTAACTGCCTTCAGACTATCGAAAGACTCACAAGAGCTAGAGGTTTTTCGAAGGAGGTTGCTAGAGCGATTGCAAGAGCATGGAGGTCTTCGACCATCAAAGTCTATCAATCCAAGTGGGAAGTTTTCAGGGAATGGTGCAGAGTCAACTCTGTTTCCTATTTCAGTACCTCTGTAACTTAGATTGCTGACTTCCTTTTATTCCTAAGAAGGAAGCGCAATTTTTCATCATCCACTATCAAGGGATACAGGAGCATGCTGGCAACTGTATTCAGACACAGAGATTTGGATCTATCAAATAATAAAGACTTACAAGAACTTCTTAAGTCTTTTGAGACATTGAAGCAATGTCACCAGGATTCACCAGCTTGGTGGATATAGTCCTGAAGTTCCTTATGAGTGACAGATTTGAACCCTTACACTCTACATCTTTGAAGGACCTCACGATGAAAACCCTTTTCTTGGTTAGTCTGGCAACAGCCAAGAGAGTTAGTGGAGTCCAATCATTCAGTAAAAATGTGGGTTTTCAGGATAACAAACCCATCTGCTCATTACAGTTGGGGTTTCTCGCCAAGAATGAGCGCCCTTCTCAACCTTGGCCTAAGGCCTTTGAAATTTCGAATCTTTCGGATGTGGTTGGTGATGAGGTAGAGAGAGTCCTATGTCCAGTAAGGGCTCTTAAATTCTACTTGAACAGAACGAAGGAGTTAAGAGGCAAGTTGGAAGCACTGTGGTGCTCGGTCAAGAAACCCTCCTTGCAGATGTCTAAGAATGCCCTGTCATTCTTTATCAGACTTTTAATTAAAGAGGCTCATACGCATTGCAGTGAGACAGACTTTAGACTTTTAAAGGTCAAGACTCACGACGTGAGAGCTGTAGCAACCTCAGTGGCCTTCAAACAAAATCGTTCCTTGCAAAGCATTATGGACACAACCTTTTGGAGGAGCAAATCTGCGTTCGCTTCACAATATTTGAAGTGTCCAGACTCTATATGAGGGCCGGTACACTTTGGGACCGTTCGTAGCAGCGAGTACAGTAGTGGGGGATGGATCCACCACTACATTCCCATAATCCTAATACCTTTTTTTCTCTTGGAACTTTTAATTTGTTTTTTTCTGGTTGTCTTGTGGAGATTGCGACAGTCTTCCGCAATCATTGATTGGTCAGGTGGTCAATTTTGTTCCTTGAGAGCACCCGGAACTGGGTATTAGAGGAGGCTCTGTCATAGAGAGGTGTGGTCACCGGTTGGACAGCTCCTAGGGATCTTGAGCCCCCTGAGAGGACCGCTGGATCTCATAAGGAAAGCGGACATAATGGCAGAGTATCATTGAAGTCAGCTTCCTTATCAGGTACAAACCCTAAAGCTTGTTTTGTATTTAAACTCTTAAGCAGAATTCTAACTATATTGGCTGTCTCTAACCCTCTACCAAAGGCGTTAATCAGCTATATATATAACAACCAGATAAGTCTTGTGTTTAAAAATGTTATTTTCATTATAAAATAAATTTTTGAACATACTTACCTGATAGTTATATATAATTAAATTCCCACCCTCCTCCCCTCTAGAGACTAGAGGCATGGAAAATATGAGGGAACAGGACAGGGGATGGTTCCGAGGTACCTCGCTAGGGTGCACAGGTGGTACACCTGGCTATCCAATCGGCGATTGGCGCGAGTTTTGAATTTCCTGCCGTGACGTCAGAGACGTAAGCTATATACAGTATACTGTATAACTACCAGGTAAGTATGTTCAAAAATTTATTTTATAATGAAAATAACATTTTCCCACAAGACCGAGCTCTCAGACTCTCGATCGGGATAAAGGGTGGCCCCTGTTTCCAAAAGTTCCCGAGAGGTGAGATCAGGACTGATCTAAAAGCTCTAACTATCATCTGGACACCACATCACATACACACTATCATCGGCAAAGCTTCTCATCACCAACAAGCCTTCACACAATTTGCCTATGCGCCACTCCGTGCTACGCTCTTATGGTTGCCCTCAGGAACTGAAGCAACTCGTATTCTTCAGCCTCTGAGGGCACAAGAGCTAGGAACATTTAAGCCTGTATCAAATTAGACCTTCAAGTTGTCCCTTCCTCTACAGAGTTTTGCTCTGATTCCATTTTTGGTTTGGTACAAGAAGACACTAGGAGGATTTTCCTTAGCTGCTGAGCTTTCTGACGTGACTTGCTGCTCTGAAAAGAAGAAACCACCTTTGAACACCACTCGTTCAAATTCTTACAAGAATTTGTCTGATCTCCCCCTACATATGTGTGAAGGGATCAGCTTGGTACACCACTTTCCAACCCAACTGGAGTAGGTGGATCGGTACGAGGTGTAGTGCTCATGCTTCTACTACCAGTTTTTAACCTGTATAGGAATGTTTACATACATTGTCGGATGGGATGAAGGCCTTTGCATTCGACCATCTTCTGTGAGATATCTTTACCCAAAAAACAAATGCTCTTTGATTTCCTTTCCTCTCTTAGATTAGAGGAGTCAGAGTCTCATGAGACAGTGACCTACTCCTCTACATAGTTTCATAGGAGAACCATCGCTGTACCAGAAACTGTCCCTCCCCCGGGAAGATGTTTCAGTACAAGTTGAAAATGAGCTCGTCCTCTTGTTGCCTGTGTCACAACTCCTGGAGACCAAGCACAAGCACTGCCAGTCTTCTTCACCGGGATATTTCTGTGACATTTCAAGGATGCCAAGTCTTCAAAGAATGTCAAGGGAACCACTGGTACGTACCAGGAGCATTTCCACTTGGGACTACAGGCTTGGTACATTTTCACCTGGAAAATGAAAGGAGGTTACGTACAGTATTAGGAAGTTTTCTTCCTTGAGAATACTTTGATATATGTTGCTGTATAGGAGTGCGCACTCCTGGTCTTGTACGGAACCAAAACTTCTCGCCCCATGCTAGATAAGGTTCTACACGCTTTTTCCTTCCCTCTTCTAGAGTTCCAGAAATGTCTATCCAGACCAGCCTTTTGTATCTTGTAGAGTACCAGTTATTACATAGAAAATCTTCTACACACAGGTCGTATACCACGCAATCAGATGCCTTGAGATTGGATCTCTCGCGCTTGTTCCTCAGTAACATTCTAAGTACAAAACTTCTGGAATCTGCTTCGTTCCAGCTTTTCCAGTCCAAGATACTGGTGAAAAAAGTATCTGCGATCGTTCATGTTGCTGTCATGAACTACGGAGTCTTTTCTTTATGAGAGCCAAGGTTTCCTTGTAGTCTTCCCTTCGTGTTATGTCTTCATAGGAGTGGTCTGATTGTATTCTATTCCCTCAAGACAGCGATAGACAACCACACGATCGGAACTTGAGTGCATTCTTTAGAAGATTACGACTTAGTCTCTAGCAAACTAGTTTGACAGAAAAGCCTTCCAATTCAAGGTTTTAGGCTTTGGACTGGCCAACACCCCTCCAGGTGTTCACAAGGGTACTCATTCTCATGTTAGCTTGGGCTCATGCCAACAGAATGTCTCTTTAGATAACTGGATAGCTGGCTGATCCTGTCTTCCTGTCGGGAGTAACTGTTTCAGCATCAAGATGGCCTCCTTTCTTTAGCATGGCAAATTGGAAACAGTCATGTCTAGTCCAAACAGAGAATGGCATTTCTGAGAATACTGATGGATATGACGGCAGTAAAGCCTTTTCCATTAGACTACTGCATCAACAGGCTTGTAAAGGTAGTACAACCTTTTCTCTCCCAGCAAAACTAACAGTGTGACAGTGACAAAAGCTGCTCGGACATCTCTTGTTGTTAAAGAAGCTCATTCCTCATTGATGTCTTCATCGGAGATCCCTCCAGTGGTGTATGAAGAGGCACTGGTAAGTTGCCAGTCATCCTGCTCACCATCTGGTTTTAGCGTAACAAGGAGCATGGAATGATCTAATTTGGTGGTTAAATTACAAGAACCTCATTAAGGGCACTCTCCTGGAGTGTTCTCCAAGGAGGCATGGGGTGCACACCAAAGAAATCAGACCACCTCTGAGAAAAAATGCCTTCACATGAACGGGGTTGAAATGAAGGCAGCCTTTCTGGCACAGCAGTCATTTCAACAGTGTCTGATAGGCTAGAGTACATAGTAATGTTGATGTGTGACACTATAGTGGCATGTGT
The DNA here is from genome assembly GCF_036898095.1 of Palaemon carinicauda. Classification (NCBI taxonomy): domain Eukaryota; kingdom Metazoa; phylum Arthropoda; class Malacostraca; order Decapoda; family Palaemonidae; genus Palaemon; species Palaemon carinicauda. The sequence continues at coordinate 106,223,944 of NC_090745.1, read as the reverse complement.
CAACAGGCAAGTAGGTACAATACTGTATCACAGCACCTCTGAAAGCAGGTACATTTAGACAACACTGTGGACTGGACAGCACAAGTTCCATTTCGGGCAAAAGGAATGTTATTACCGAAGCTCAGGCAACAACTCTGGGCCAAAGACTTGTCCTTGTTGCCAAGTCTTTGGCTCAGAGTTGTCCCTTCATCCTTTAGTGGTGAAGAATCTCAAAAAGAATCTTTCTGTGCCTGTTTCCCATTGCTAAACCTAACAGCAACCTTAGAGGATGCCTTTCAACAGCTGTTGTCTATGGTTTCCATCATTGTGCCTGATTCGAAGGGTAATCAGTAGATACTGACTAGCCGGAATCTATAAGTATCTGGTGACTCCCAAATGGCCACATGTTGAAGGGTACCCAGACCAGCTGATATTCATGGTTGAGATACTAAGAGAAGTACCCTGGTGGTCCAACCTACTGTACTAGCCCCACCTACAAAAGTGCTAGAACATGGTGATATCCCTGTCCCTTCCAGTTTGGAGACGATTCGCATCTCCGAGTAAGAGGCTTTCATGATGCGCTACACATGAGATGTCTGGATATCTCTGTAGCTCTTCTGACGATGTGTACCAGGCAAAGTGGGCCATCTTCTATGACTAGTGCCATAGGAGGGGTACTTAGCCTATATGGTTGGAGCCTTTCTACAGCTGATATCAGATTTTCATGTTAACCTTTGCAGGAAGAAACTCCTTTCGGTCTCAGCGGCAAAAGGATTATTGCATAGCCTTGACCCAGGTCTTTAGACTGAAAGGTTTAGTCTTTGTTGGAGTTATCTATGTTCATGAGGAACTTCCAGCAGTTACGTCCTAGAAAACTGAAAACGCCTTCTTAGGCTGTCACTTGAGTTTTCTAGTCTCTTAAGTAGGCCCTCTTTGAATCTTTTAGGCAAGCATCAGATAGAGATCACTGTTTGAACTTCACGGCATTCAGAGGGACACAGCCCACCAGACCACAGCTACAAAACATTTTTGTTAGTGCTGGCAGACACGAAGTAAAAGATCTCCAAGAATACCATATCTTTCTGGTTTTGAAAAACTATTTGGAGGGCATATCCTCCTTCAGCTAAGGATCCAGAAGAACCAGCTTGAGCTAGTGCTTACTAAGTCAGAAAGATTGGTTCTACACAAGCCTTTATGAAGAACCTGTCAGTAAGTGAAGTATTGAAGGCTGTGGTCTGGAAATGCCAGACAAGCTTCACGGTACACTATCTGTGTGATTATTCCCACAAGTCTTAGAATATGTTCTCACTTGGACCTGTAGTAGCTACTCATCAGGTTGTATAGTATACCTAGCTCCTTCATAGGACAAGAACCATCTTATCTAAGATAGCAGTCATAATGTTAGTCTATGATAAGAGGTGAGAAGGTATGGCTTTTTTTCTCTTTTCCATCTTCACTGTTGGGATGTTGTGGCGTCATTCGCTGGATTGGACGTTGATGCTGGTAAGCAGTTTTCCAATATAAGTAGATATACAGTAGAAGTATCTCAGCCATCCTTCTTACGAGTGGGTGGATGGACATTGATGCGGACTTTTATTTGACTACACTTTTCTGCCATTATATCCTTTCAGGATAGAGGTTCTTCGGGGACCATCTGTCGCCGGATAGAAACCAAGGGCCTATTGGAAACATCCCTGCTTGGTGATTTACTGGACTGAGTTTTGAGTCCCACGCTCAAGCTCGATAGTTTCTTGTAGTGTCTGCAAATTCACCATCCCTTGTGAGGTAAGTATGGGGGTTTTGGGGAGCCTCTAAGTCTACCTGCTAAGTCATCAGCAGCCATTGCCTTGTCCTCACTGGTCATAGCTTGGGTGGAGAGGGTCCTTGGGTGCTGATCATATATATATATGGTTAGTCTCATGCGCATTGTCACTGTCCCTTGCCTCTGCCACTCATGAGTAACCTTTAAACCTGAGAATCTTTTCTTGGGTGATGGGATGTGGCCAGGAGTCGACGCTTTCGCACCTCCCCGAATCAAAGCATACAGGTATCCCGGGATTTTAAATCTGTCAGCTTGGTTATAGGAATTTCTTTTGTGGGGTAAGTCTCCTGATAAAGAATAAGGGTTTGTAGATGTGTAGGAACAAATCACAAATTTTAAGTCATTTGTGTTTTTCCTAATCATACAAACCTGAGGCCATCAAGTTTTACTTCCCCTCCTCATCCACACAACAAGTCCTAGGTGAAGGTCAAAGTGACTTCTCAGTGTGCTGTCAAGGGGGTTGGGCATCCCTGGTACACGCCAATTACCACTAATAACTCATTAGATTTTAAGAACAGAGTTCCAGCTATGCTTCTGAATATACAGTGAATCCTCGTTTATCGCGGTAGATAGGTTCCAGACCCAACCGCGATAGGTGAAAATCCGCGAAGTATTGACACCATATTTACCTATTTATTTAACATGTATATTCAGACTTTTAAAACCTTCCCTTGTACGTACATAGTACTGTTAACAAACTACCCTTTAATGTACAGAACACTTAATGCATGTACTACAGTACCCTAAACTAAAACAGGCACAAATATTAAAGGCGATTTTATATCATGCGTTTCCTAAACACGCCAAAAAGCACGATAAAAATGGCAAACAATGTTTTGTTTACGTTTCTCTGATCATAATGAAGAAACAAACGCATTTAGTGTACTGTACACATCTGTGTATAGGTTAGTTTTTGCATCGATTATATTGATTATATAGTATGTTGATTTTGTTATTACCAATGTTTTACTTAATTTTTCTTAGGACTTCCAAATGAAATGTTTTTCTTTATGACGCCGCCTGAAACGACGGCGTCATAAAGTACGCTCAGTAAACAACCACGCTCAGTAAACAAAGAAGGCATTTAATGCGCATGATGAAAGTGATAAATAATGATATTTACAGTAAAAGCTTTTAGAAAATATGTTATTACAAATATTATTTACCGTATCTATATAAAATCATACAGTACATACTGTACGTAGCAAAGCAGGAAAACAATTTACGAGAGAGAGAGAGAGAGAGAGAGAGAGAGAGAGAGAGAGAGAGAGAGAGAGAGAGAGAGAGAGAGAGAGAGAGAGAGAGATTGTTTTACGTACGTAAATGTAAATTTTAAACAAAAAAAATATGATAGGTTACAACATGTATACTCTTCACACTTTTAAAACCTTCCCTTTAACTTAATGCATACAGTACTAAACTAAAACAGGCACAAATATTAAAATGTTAGAATATTAAAGTAAAAAATAAAGATTGTTACTGTACTCACCACGAAAGAAGTTCAAGAAAAACTTGAATGATGATGGCGATGAATTTGCTGCACAGTAGAAATGATGATGATGAAGCTGATGATGTCTTCTACTGTGCAGCCAATGATAGTATTTTACGTCTCTTCAGACGGAGGTGTCTTTTCCTGGGACACCTCTTCAACTTCTTCCTGGGACACTTCTTCAATTTTTTCCGAGGGCATTGTGATCGGAAGTTGCTGCCGCTGCTTCTTTTTTAGCTCGAAGAGCATCCTGTAGGGAGTCATGTATTCATCGATCTTGTTGTAGAATTGCATAGAACGAACCATATCCTCGTCCCACTCTTGCAACATTTCTTTCACCTCCTTCGCAAGCTTGCAGAGCTTGGCAAGCCGTTCTAATGTTAAGCCCGTTTCTTCGACAATTTCTTGGATCTCTTCCTGTGTTTCACTGTCTTCTTCACTGGCCGATTTCGTCAGGCCTTCGAGGTCTGCGGCCGCGTAACTTCTACCGTCTTTTAACATATCGAGAAGCGTCACCTTCTCAGCAATCGTCATCATCCTTCGGTGGCGTTTAGGCTCACTACCAGCCTTAGTAGAAGCAGAACGCTTGGGAGGCATTGTACAGTAGGGTTTAACAGAAAGTTCAACAAAAAGTTCAACTTAAACAGTCACGCACAGCACAGATTAAAGTTCACAAACTTAACAACGTCTACACAGCGATACGGCGGGAGAGAAAGTGGCCGCGAAAACCTAGATGCTGCGGGTTGGAGATGCTGGCAAAACACCAATCACAGGCTAGATAACAAAACTTGAGTTCTGATTCGTCATCTATCAGCGCTTGAACCAATCACAACCCGTCTTATATGCTACGTAGGTTACCAATTCAAAGTACAAGATACCCTGCGTATACTGTACAATAATAATAATAATAATAATAATAATAAATAATGATACTGTAATAATAATAATAATGATAATGATAATAACAATAATAATTTTAATAACAACAACAACAATAACAATAATAATAACAATAATAATAATACAGCTTTACGTATGCTATTTTACGCTTTTGTTGTAGGATGTGTCTCTCTCTCTCTCTCTCTCTCTCTCTCTCTCTCTCTCTCTCTCTCTCTCTCTCTCTCTCTCTCTCTCTCGTACGCTTATTCGAAATGTGATTTTTGCAACAAAGAATATTATTGGATGCAGTACTACGTACGTATACATACAAAAGATTCATGGAAAAGAAGCACATCCATTAAATTTGTAGTACAGTAGTAGCCATCAGCAGCCTTTCACCATTCTAATATGGTATGACTGCATCTGATTTGCGTTTCATGTTCGATTTAATTTTACTACGTACTGTATACAGTACTGAATTATTGTATGATCACATTCTCTTTTCGTGTTTTATTTCTTTCTGTGCTGAATTATATGTCATATGTAATGCAATGAACAATCAGTAAGAGCAGATATTACTAATTACAGTATTAATGGAATTACAGGTAACGAAATATCGTATTTGGGGTCTTCAGATATCGCGGTATTTTCAAAATTTCCGGAAAATCCGCGATATGTATATATATATGGGTTATGAAAAAAACCCGCGAAGTGGTGAATCCGCGATGGTCGAACCGCGAAGTAGCGAGGGTTCACTGTATTCCTATAAAAGGACAGCTGGGTATAATGTAGTTAGGAAAAATACAAATTACTTTAAAAATTTGTGATTTTGTAGGCTAAGTATGGTAATTAATTTTATGTACAATAAAGATAAGGTTAAAACTAAATGTAAAGTAATCTTTGCAGGTAAAACAATGTCATGACACTGCACCATGAACCTCCCATTGATGCGACGTGGCTTATCACCAGAAGGTCGCAAAATACGAGAAAAACATCAAGGGACCCTTACAATAGGGATTCAGGGCATTACAGTTCATCCTGCAGAAAGAAGTAAGAAAGATGCCTTATATTCAATCACTCAAGATTTCGAGAATCCCAGTAGGTAGGATTAATGTTATGTTTTAAAACTGCATGGCATGGTACACAGTTTGTATGCTTCAATAGATTTTACGATTGCTTTCTTCCACTGAGGGAGAAAAAGATCATCACAAGCTGGTGAAAGAACTGTTGTGATGCCACTTGAGAAATTTTTGTTACAGTTAATGACTCAAAAGGGGGAAAGATAATCACTTTGTCATTATACTTGGAAGACTATTTTGTCCTGTTGTATTTTACTGTAGTAGTTGTTATTATTATTATTATTATTATTATTATTGTTGTTTTACTAGATAAGCAACAACCTTAATTGGAAATGCAGATACAGTGGTACCTCTACATACGAATTTAATCCGTTCCAGAACCAACTTCGGATGTAGAAAATGTTCGGATGTCGAAACGAATTTTCCCATAAGAATACATTGAAATAGGATTAATCCGTGGTTGAGCCCAAAAACCTATGATAACTTCTTAATAAACTACTACACATAATTTTCTCATGAGAATAATGAACAATAATTAGATAATAGACATGTAAATAAGAAGAATAGACATGTAAATAAGAAGAATTAGCAAAAAATGATAAATAAGAAACGGGTTTTTAGCGTCACTTTACCTTGGAAACTCCAGCGCAGGTGTTGTTAGTCTTGCTACGCAGAGAGGAGACGGACGGGCGGCGAGGAGGTAGAGAGGTTAACTACGATAAACGTACCCTACCGTAACTTATTCTAACTTACACTAAGTGAACTTTAACATAACTTAGCTTATTTTTTTTTTTTTTATATTTTATATTTTTTTTTACATTTTCTTTTTTTCTTTTTGATGATTACGTAATTTTAATCACTTTCACTCTCTACATTTAAAATTGACTGAATTTCTTTCGCTTCACTCTTTTCCGTTTTCTTTGTTTCACTTTCTTTCGCTTCACTCTTTGCCGTTTTCTTCGAATCACTTACATCCTCTTCATCACGAGTTCGCTTCGCAGTTTTTTTAAAGAAATTATCGATAGATAATTGCTTGGTACGGCTTTTCAGAATGTTTCGAAAGTGAGTTAGGCAAACATCATCGAATTGAGAAACTACACGACAAACCTGCAATTTCTTTGGATGGTATTTGTCGATGAAGTCGACCACGTCTTGATATTTTCCTAACACCTCTTTTATATGCGCCGAACCTAACACATGTTCTACCTCCTCGCTCCTTTCCTCGTCATCACTCATGTGCTCCGACATAGCATGGAGTTCCTTGAGCTCATCCGTGGTAAGTTCGTCGTGATGTTCGGCGACGAGTTCCGTAACGTCATCTGCGTCGACCTCCAGACCCATGGACTTGCCAAGGGAGACGATTTCCTCTACGGCTTCCGCTGCACCGACCACGGGATCAGGTTCGGGGTCAAAACCCTCAAAATCTCGGGGAGAAACTGCATTAGGCCACAGCTTCTTCCAGGCGGAATTGAGGGTCCGTTGAGTTAATCCCACCCAAGCCTGATCTATGATCTTCAAGCAGTGCAGGATGTTGAAGTGGCCCCTCCAAAATTCACGCAAAGTTAAGTTGGTGCTTTGCATGACATTAAAGCACTGCTTAAATAAGTGCTTGGTGTACAGCTTCTTAAAATTAGAGATGACTTGCTGGTCCATGGGCTGGAGGATAGAGGTGGTATTCGGTGGAAGATACAGCACCTTTATGAACTTGAATTCATCGAAGATATCATCTTCAAGTCCGGGGGGGTGAGCGGGTGCATTGTCAAGGCATAGCAGGCACTTTAAAGGCAATTTCTGTTCATGAAGATACTTCTTCACAGAAGGGCCGAAAACTTGGTTAACCCATTGCACAAAGTATTGCCTAGTGACCCAGGCCTTCGAGTTGGATCGCCAGAAAACATGAAGCTGATCCTTATCGACGTTGTGTGCTTTAAAGGCCCTAGGGTTCTCTGAATGGTAAACCAGTAAGGGCTTGACTTCAAAGTCCCCGCTAGCGTTGGCACATAGGGCAAGAGTCAACCGATCCTTCATTGGCTTATGCCCAGGCAATTTCTTCTCATCGGCAGTGATGTAGGTTCGACTCGGCATCTTCTTCCAAAACAGCCCGGTTTCATCACAATTAAACACCTGCTGCTCTACGTAGCCTTCTTCCTGCACGATCTTTTCGAAGTTCTTGACAAAGTCAGCTGCAGCCTTTGTGTCTGCACTAGCAGCCTCTCCGTGGCGAACAACTGAATGAATCCCGGACCGTTTCTTAAATTTCTCGAACCAGCCACGAGATGCCTTGAAATCATCTGAGGAAGGCTCGGTTGAACTCTCCCCAGCATCACCCCCAGAGCTCTCCTCCTTCAAGTCCGTAAAGATGGCGTGCGCCTTCTCACAGATGACGGTCTCGGTGATGGTGTCGCCAACGATCTCTCTATTCTTAATCCACACTAGTAGAAGTCGTTCCATCTCTTCTATGATAGGGGTACGGCGTTTGGAAATTATGGTGATCCCCTTAGAAGGTTTCACTGCTTTAATAGCTTCCTTCTGTTTAAGGATTGTCGAGATCGTCGACATATTACGGCCATACTGTTTAGCAAGTTCACTCACGCAGACGCCACGCTCATGTTTTTCAATAATTTCCTGCTTAATTTCTAAAGAAAGCATTTCCTTCTTCCTTTTCTCACCACTACCATTACCACTGGCAAAACTAAGCCTTTTAGGACCCATACTTAACGTAAATTACCGTTAAAGGATGCACGTAAAAAATCACGATTAAAACAGAGTTAATAGCAGAACGCACAGTGCACAACCGCAAGAAGCCGACGAGAACAGAGGACTGACCCAAGCCCCGCTAATTGAGCGTCCCTCCGAGGTCGATGTGCTGCCTTCTATCGGCGGAAATAAAAAACACTTTAGGCGCTATGAGCACCGACTACGCGTACGAGTATTGTTTACTTCGGGTGTCGAAAAAAACATTCGGGTGTAGAGTCGGAACGTGTTCGAATTGTACTTCGCGTGTCAAAAAATTCGGATACAACCGGTACGACGAAAATTGCTTACTTCGTGTGTCAAAATAAAATTCGGGTGTAGAGTCAAAAATTTGCTCGAATTTTACTTTGGATGTTGGAAAATTCAGATGTAGATACGTTCGGATGTAGAGGTTCCACTGTAGTTAGTTATAAGCCCTAGGGCTCCAATGGAGAATAGCCCAGCAAGGAAAGGAAATAAATAAACTACTGTATATATGAGAAGTAAAGAATAAAAAAAAAGTATTTTAAGATCAGTAACCACATTAAAGTAAATTTGACATAAACACTATAAAGTATGAAGAGAGACTGAAGTCAACCTGCTCAACATAAAAAAATTTACGGCAAAATGTAACTCCCAAAGTTCCACCGATTCCACTGCCTGATTAGGAAGATTACAGTATTCCACAATCTGGTTATAGCTGGAATAAGTGTTGAGCCTTATGGTGGAGAAGGCAAGCCTGTTAGAGGTAACTGAATACATAGCACTATGTACAGAATGGTACAGTCTGCAAAGATTTTAATGCAAAGGTGATCAGAATTATGAAAAATCTTATGCAATACATGTAAAAGACTAACTGGATAACAATGCCAGAGATTAATATCCAGATCAGGAGTAGGAACTATAATAGGCTGCAGGTTTTTGTTCAACAAATTAAGATGAGAGCCAGCAGCTGAAGACTAGCAAGACAATCAATACTCAAAACAAGGTAGAATAAAAGAATTGAAATATTTCTTTAGAATAGATTGATCAGCGAAAGTCTCGAAAGACTTTCTCAGTAAGCCAATTTTATGTGAAATTTAAGAAGATTCTCAAAAGTAATTTTGCAATAAAAAAATTGCACCTAAAACTTTAAAGGAGTTGTATATAGTTAATGGAACATAATCAATACAAAGAATCGGATGTTTAGGAGTCACTGTCCTTGCCATACTTACGATCATACTTTGAGTGAAAGGCAGCACTAAAATGAAGGCCAGTCATACAAACTTCTTGACCACAATTAGGGATTTCTCTGTACAACTTTGGAAATTGTAAGAAGCCCAGGACAGGAGAGCAAGACATGCTTCAATAACTTTGAGAAAGCCAAATTGCAAATTTGAGAACAGATTATCATCTTCAGCATACTTATTTAAACGTTTTGCCAAAAGACGTTCAGAAACTTTAGATAGAATGGGAGTTATGGAAATTGGGTGATAATCAATAGGGTAAGAGCTACCACAAACACATTTAGCTAATAGAGTAACTTTACCAATTCTCCAATAAGAGGAAGAAGAACCTCTTCTTGCTAACATGCAAAACATAAGATAAGTTAGGAACTAAGAAATCAGTAATCTTAAAAACAAAGGAAAATTACCATTTGAGTCTACATCTCCGTAAGCATCAAGGTCCATCAAGAGTACTTTAATTTCTCGGGACCAAAAAGCTTATCTAGTTAGTTTAGCCTTAAGAAGACAGGAATGAGAAAGATCTAGCTTCTCATTACTCTGCTTGCTGTCAATCACATCAGCCAAAATGGTTGCCTTTTCCTTTGGACAGTGAGTAACAGTGTCTTGGTTTAAGTAAAGGATGAACTGTTAAATCTACACTAGAAAGTGCAGATTTAAGAGCCCACTACTTATGTTCTTGGCTTGTATCTGAAAGGGTTTCTTTTATGGTCAAATTGTTTTCCTTTTTGGTGAAAGCATAAACTCTCTGAGCAACAGCTCTAAACTCAGTATAGTTATTCAAAGTGAAATTTGACCTGTTACTCTTCCAAAGATGATAAGCCTCCTGCTTCTCCAAATAAGTGCATCTACAATCGTCATTGAACCAGGGTCTGTCTTTCACCATCGCGCGAGCGCCAGGGCGATTTCGACGGCGATTCCCGTCGGGTTTTCGCAACACGGGCAACCTGGCGAGTCTTCTGGAGCGCGTACTTCCAGATTACGATCTTCACCCCAGAAACGCAGAGCATGGCACGTGCAAGAGCAGGAAGAATCTTCAGGGAGGTCTGGGCAACACTCATCTCCTTCTTTTCAGAACCTGGTTTAGCCCTTCCTCTCCATCATTCCGTGGAAGGGGCTTACCAGGGAGTTTTCTCTCGAGAAATTCTCCGCCCGGCAGGGGGTGACTGGTCTAGCCCTTCCTCGTCACCATTCCATGGAGGGGGCTTGCTTACCAGGCATTTCCCTCTCCGATTGCGACCCGAGGATTTGTACAAGGAAGCTCCAGGAAGATCATGGGAACTTTCCTTCTCTCGGGCACAAGCACCATTGTTTTCCGTCGCCAAGTTTCGAACTTGCAGACAAACTCGATGTTGAAACATCGAGATGCAGTGACCGAGAGGTTCCTCTTGGAAGTCCCAATCGTGGATGTCGGCAAACTCAGACACACTTCCAGCCTTGGGAAGAGCTTGTTTGAACCCAAGGACGGGGAAATGGACAGCTGGTGTGTGGAGAAAGTCGAATCTCGATTCACTCCTCCAAAGGCGCTTACTTCCAGACCCTGCAGGCCTCCAGCGCCTCATCATACAGCTTCGTCAGCCAAGGTCATCGGAACCGGCTCCGGCAGCTAAGGCAAGGTGTACAATAGCAGCCCCCCCTCCTGTCAGGGACAAGAAGGACGGGAAGTCCTCCCTAGCAGGCTATTATCTTAGAGGGAGCGGCTGAGTCCGCAAACGCTAGGATTGGCAACCCCCCTGCAAGTTTCCCGCTGGGGGGATGCCTAAAGTTACGCTTTCAGATAGCAGCATCCCGCGGCCGATTCCTGCACGATCTCCGTGATCAGCCAAGGATATCGCGCCTCGTTCTTAACATCTCTGCCTCCACTGACAGCGAATCCAGTGTCGCTGAGCTTCTATGCCATGGGATCGGCAAGGGGCTATCCCTTCGGGCAGAAGGGGCCATGCTTTAGAAGGATGCCCTCCAAAGGGTCGTCGACGGCTTCCCCCCCGGCTTCAGTCTATCTTTTCCTGTAGGGAAGCATCTGAGACGGGAGTCCCGTCATCGACCACTCAGCTCTGATCAGGTTTGTCGAACAAACTTCGTTCAGCGTGGAACAGCAGAATCGATCAGACTGGTAGCGAGATCACAAGACTCCATATGCCCTGGATCGGAAGGACGGGTACTTCCAGGTCCCTTTCCATCCGTCTTCCAGGAAGCACTTGGAATTCAGTCTAGACAACAGATGTACCAGTTCAAGATGTTGTGTTGCGATCCCGCCACAGCACCGCAGGTTTTCACCTGAAGACTCACCCTGATATCCTCATGGCCACTCAGGAGCAGGCTTCTGCCTCCTTCGCTTTCTGGAGGACTGGCTAACTCCGGTATTCTCGGAATTGACCTTCTTCGACACCGAGACAAGCTTCCGGGACTTTACCTAGATCTAGGGATCATGGTAATTCGCGAGAAGCCTTCTCTGCTTCTATCTCAACATCTGGGTTATCTAGCCATGATATTGACTCCTATCTCCAAGCCTTCCCATCAGATGTCTGTAGCAAGGCTGAGGAGAGTTGCAGAACCTTTCCTCAGACAAGGAGAGCTTTCAGCCCTATCTTGGTTTCACTTCCTAGGTCTTCTTCCATCCTTGACCCGTCTAGTTCCGAACGGTCGCCTCAGGATAAGTTCCCTGTTAGGCGGCCCAAGTCCCGGTGGAATCAGAGCAACGGTTATCCGGACTTTCTGGTCCCTATGGGACCAGCGGAACGATTAGACCTGCAATGGGGGTTGACCTACGGAAACCTCTTGCAAGGGAGGGGATCTTCTCGTCCTTCCCCCCGCATTTGATGCTGTTCTCAGACTCATCAAAAAAAAGAAAAGGGGGGGGGCCCACGTTCTGATTCAGGCCTATGGTCAGGACCTGAAGGGAACCTCCACATCAATCAACTAGGATTAAAGGCCGTAGTCTGACCCTTCAACAGATCCAACAGATCCTGGCGAGTCGCTCCATGAGCGACAACTCCACAGTACTGGCGTATTTCAACTAGCAGGAAGGTACATTTTCATACTTTCGCATCTTGCAGTGGAGATACTGAGATGAACCGAAGTCCACTCAATATCACTGTCGGCTCACTTCATTCCGGGCAAAGGAATGTGCTCTCCGACAATCTGAGCAGAGACTCACAGATAGAGAGTACCTGGGGGTCTTTGGCCCCTAGTTACCAGCAAAGTCCTGACCTGGGGGACCTGCTCACGACAGCCTTGAACTTCAAGCTGCCGCTGTACTACCCCCCCCCCCCCAGTCTCAGACCCCAAGACTCTTTGGCAAGATGCCTTCCTACAACGGTGGGACAACATCGACACCGACGTCTTCCCACCATTTTGTCTGTTGAGAAGGAGGCTCAACGAGACCAGATTTTTGGTCAACCTATCGATGACCCTGATAGCTCCGCTGCGACTTTACGCAGAACGGTTTCCAGACCTTCTGCATCCCCTGGCGGAACTCCCGGGAGAGCTTCTTCCACGACACAGGCTACTCAAACAACCACACTGCAACATCTATCTCAAGCCGTAGCTTTGCCTCGGCTTCACGCCTGTAGACTATATGACACCTCCTCACAAAGGGGCACCCCGCAACAGTCGCGGAGCGGAGATCTCGTCACCTGCAGAAGTCATCCGCAGGGGTCTTCCAGACGAAGTGGAGAGTCTTCTGTGGTCGGTGTTGTGGGAAGGGTTCCTCTCCCCTTGATGCCTCTACTCCAGCAATAACGGAGTTATTGTTTATCGGTGGGAGGAAATTCAATTTTCGCTCTCGGCAGTGTAGCCTATCGCTCAGCCTTTCCCTGGCCTCCAGGCGGAAAGGAATACATAGACATTTCCTCCCTGCTGGATCTTTCTTCACTCATGCGAAGCTACGATCTTACCTGCCCCCAGTGGGAGTGAGACCTCCTCCATGGAACATGGTTCGGGCTCTTAAGACACTTAAGAGATCTTCTTGCGAACCATTACATCAGGCCTCTAATCGTCGCCCGTCTTGGAAGATGGTGCTCCTGCTCGCTCTGGCCTCGGCCAAGCGTGTAAGCAATCTTCATGGTCTTTCGTACGACGCCGCCCTTTCGAGAGGATAGGGGGAGGTAACATTCAGGTTCGTTCATGAGTTGGTTACTAGACTCAGAATCTTGGAGTCCCGGACCTTCGGTTCGACTCCTCAGATTTCGAGTCTCTGTTCTGTACAGATGACCCAGACCTTCTCCTACTTGCCAGTAAGGAACCGGAGGGGTTATCTTTAAGAACAGCTGCAGTTCGTCCTCATGTGCAAGCCCGGTTTGGGAGCACAGGAAGGACGCAGGGGAGGGTCACCAAGAATGCCTTTCTGCCCGGATTCAAGGTCTTTCATCTCGACCTGAATCCAGACCCTCCTCCGTCACATCGCCCTATAGCACACGATGTCAGATACATCGCAACGTCCCTGGCCTTCAAGAGGGACTACTCTGGGATGCAGGTGCTTCAAGCTGGAGTCTGGAAGCGTCTAACGACCTTCACAGCCCACCTCCTGCAGGACGTGACCCACAGGAGTATCGATACGTTTTCTATCGCCCTGTGGTGGCTACACAACAGCTGGTCTAACCTCAGGCTCCTTTTTGGACAGGTAGCAGAAGGTTGAGGGCATTGTTACCGGGTTTTAGACTGCATGAATGAAAGAAGTATGTCTGGCCCTTACTTCTTTCTTCATCCTCCCCTTTCCTGGGGAAAGCAGCATCCTGGTCTCTGCATAGCTGACCTCAAACCTCTGCAGGTAAACCATGCTTCCTTGTGTTCCGAGTATTAAGGTAATACTGTCGTGTCCCCTATACCCTGACGAGGTGGTATTGGGAACGTCCTAACCTAGAGTTCCGTCTAAGGAACTCCAGGTCAACTGCCTAGGACGAGTCACACTTTATTCCTTCACACACAAGCCTATGTAGGCCACACGTTCCTTGCTCTTGTGAGGTGCAGGGACTCCTTTTCTCGAGTGCTGCTCACTCGTATTCTGAGTCCCCGGGTAAGCCAAAGCCAGTAAGGCTGGGGACTTTCCACCCTTCCTAAAGGGTAAGTCACCCTATGTAAATAGCGTGGTTTGTATTTCGGTTACGGAACAAATTCGGAGATAATTTGTATTTTTCCTAACCATACAAACCTTAGCTATTTACACATATTTGCCCGCCAGCCCTGTCCCCCAAAGACAAGTCCTACCTCTAAGTGATGTGAGACATTTCACCGGTGTGTGAGGGGGGAGGGGTAGCAAGCTACCCCTCCCCTACCCCTGCTAACTAGCGCGGGGTTAGTAAACCCTCGTTAAAAATCTAATGGCTCGTCAATTTCAGCTACGCCAAAAGTAATACCCTATGTAAATAGCTAAGGTTTGTATGGTTAGGAAAAATACAAATTATCTCCGAATTTGTCATGTTAATTATGATGACCAGATTTTCATTCAAGAGAACAGGCTCAACACATAATAGTGACCAATTAAGTGCAAAAGGTCACTCAAAAGACCATTCCAGTCTACTTGAGATTTTATATGTATCTTACATGAGTATGATACATCAGGGACAAGCTGCTCAGTCTTAATTACTAACGAAACCAAGGCATGATCAGATGTCCCAACTGGAGAGCCAGCCTACAAGAGTCAGGATGAGCAGTTGCAAGTTTTTGTCCATGGATCTTGGTTTAGGCTTGCACAAAAAATGTCTTACTGTGAAAGTAATTGAGATTTCATTATGTAACAATGGAAGTATTCCTTTTTGTGGTAAATCATTCTAGAAACAAAATTATTTTGCAATGAGGTGGCTTCTCAAATTATATTTCTCTCCATCTGTGAAACTCTCCAGAATTAGTTTTATTGGAGTGTAAGCTTTTTCTTAAAATATTATTGGGTTGTTTTGAGTGTGTGTACTGTATAATATACCTAGATACTTAATATGAGACAGTTAAGGTCCTACTATGTGGACCGTTTGGATAACTTCTGTTGTACGGTTTAAACCTGTTTAGTCCTAGCCACTTTTCAGCCGAGTTGTTGTCTTCTAGATTCTTTAAATGGTATAGTCTATCCATCCTGTCAAAAACTATGTAAAATGAGAACTGAGTGATGATGGAAAATTCATAAGGTATGCTATGCAGGGGCCTATAGTGAGAGACTTGACATGCACTATATGAGGGCCTGCCTAAATAGAGTTTATAACCAAATTGTTCAGGAAGGGCAATAGATGTAAAAAGGGAGAAAGAGGATACTTTAGTCTGCAGTCCTCTCCTCCAGCTGCTGCAAGTAGGTGGTGATGCCTGTCATGTCATTGGCCAATGTGGCAGTGACATTGAGCAGAACAACAGGTAGTTATAGTCCTTCGTGATGGCTACTGTGTTCTCTTCATAGACCTTATTCTTCCTTACTTGCACCCTGTTGGTTCTCCAGAATTACCATCCAAAATTTCCAAAAGGTCTTAGTTTGGCGGTAAAGGTGAAAACGATGGAGAAGAATGTACTAGAAGTTGTTTGAGACAGCTCTCCAGATTTCTACAGCCAACTTTTCATGGTGGAGAATTCGACATGGAGGCTGGAGATCAGTCATCGATCTCTCACTGCTGAACAACTTTATCAAACCTTGTTCAGTATGGAGGTGGCAAATATCGTGTGGTCTGCTATCGGAGAGGAAGACTTCTTGATTTTGGAGAATCTGATAGACATCTATTTCTGGATACACATCCACCAGTTTTGAAGAAAGTGCCTTTGCTTTGTTCTTGAGGGAGTAGTGTACCAACTCAAGGCCTTCGGTTTTTGACAGTCCGTTGCTCCCCGTGTGTTTGCTCTGGTCTCAGCTTTGACCCACTTGAATGGGATATCTTTTGAGGTGTCTCGACAATTGGCTGATCCTGGCCTCCTTTGAGGATGAAGTATCTAGGCATGTTGATAGACACAGCAGCAGCGAGTCTCTTTCTATCGGACGATCGTATTGTCAGGCTCTGAGAGGTAGCACTTAATTCCTGTTCAAGCAAGAATTTTCCGGCTCAGTGGTGGCAATGTCTTCTGGTACATCTTTCCTCGTTGGCAAAATTCATTCCACTCCAGTTTTGTCTGAAGCATCGCTGGCTCTTTCCTTACCATCTTGTTCCAGTAGAAAAAGAGGTACGGGATTATCTTTCCTGGTGACTGAACAATGAAAACCTCCCAAGGAGAGTTTCATTAATTCCACACCTCCAGAGATGCTTCTGTTCTTGGATGCATCCAAAAAGGAGTGGGGTACACTCTTAAGGGAACAAATCAACTCTAGTCTTTATTTCCCAGAAGAAAAGCACCTGCACATTAACATGCTGGAAATGCAAATGGTGTTCCTAGTTCTACAAGCCTTGCCAACAGATGCATATCTTGCAACGATGCAGAGCTGACTGCAAGTTTCATCCCGGGTAAGAGGAATGTTCTAGCAGACATGCTCAGTAGAAATGCTTCTTCCTTTGGGGGATCATCACTGGTGATAGACCTGTTTGCCACATAGCTTAACAGTAGATTCCTGGTGTTCTGCTCTCCTGTTCCAGACCTATGGGTAGTGTTCTAGGATTCTTTCTAGCACCCTTTGGACAACCGTGACACATACCCCTTCCCTTCTGCCTGATTTGCCATTAATTAACAGGTTGTTGGATGACAGCATGTCTCAGGATTAACCAGGTGGCTATACATCAAATGGAATCAGATCTACTGATGTTCCTGGTCAAGGTGCCAAGAGAACTACCCTTATGGCCCACTCATCTCTGTCAGTCCCCCAACTGCAGAGGTAACATCACTCAGTGGAGTCCCTTGTTTTTCATGGGTGGAGTCTATCCAGCAGCTCACCTGAGTGAAATGCTTTTTGCAAGGCACTGTACAGATGTCTGGATAGCTGCAAAGATCCTCTGCAGCTGTCTACCAGGGAAAATATGCCATCTTTTGTGACCGGTGATGTAGACGGGGTTCTTTTCTGGTCAGAACCTATGCAGGAGATTATTGATTTTCTCGTCTTCCTTTGCCAAGGAAAATGAAGCTCCTCTCAGTCTCTATGGGGATAGGGTATCACTCAGCCTTGAACCAGATCTTCAGAAGTGCTTGGATGTCTCCTCCTTGTGGTGAACTTCAAGCAGTCTTCTCCACCCCAAGATCTCTGGTCCCTGGACTGGAATGTTACTCTCTCAAGTATCTTATGCGTGCCACATACGAATCTTGCATCAGACAGGGATCAGACACTCCTGACTGTTTTCGTTGTAGCCTTTGTGTTGGCAAAGCGAGTTAGCAATTTACGAGGCATCTCGTAGGTCACTAGTTACTCTGAGGGATGGAAATAGGTCCCCTTTACTTTGTGCCTGACTTTGTTACAAAGAACTAGGACCCAAAGTTCCACAATACTAGGTTTCAGTCCTTCTCTATTTCCTCTCTCAAGGAGGCATCCAGTGGGAATCAGGATGACCGACTTCTCTGTCTGTGAGGGCTCATTGCTTCAGGCCCGAGCACTAAAACCTTTTCTAAGTACTGGCAGAAACAATTAAAAAATATTCACGAACGCTTTCATTCTAGGATTAAAGAACCTTTGTGGGCAAGAGCTTACGGATTCAAGGGTATCAGCTCCACACAAGCTTTCATTGTGCTTGTGTTGAAGAAGGGCAACCTTCACCTCCCTCTACCTTCTGGAGTAAACCCAAAAGTCCTTTGATATCTTCACCTTTTAGTCCAGTGGTGGCTGTTAAACAGGTTGTGAGCTAGCCTAGATCCCTTAACGGATGCGAAGCTTCTAGTCTAAGAAAGAAATTTTGCATGAACCTAGTTTGAAAGATAGATTGATGGACCTTCTACTCTTCCTCTCCCTTCGGGTGCAGCAGTAGTAGCCATTCTATGCTGGACTGGATGTAAGATGCAGGTAAGCTTCATTATCAAGCAACCTTTCTTTTCAAACAAGAGTTCTTCCCAGGTGAGAGGGAGGAGGGATAGAATATATGCAAATCCATTTCTCATGATAATTATATATTCAGACAACATAATCCTGTATAAGGATATAGGTTAGCTTGTAACTGCATACCAAATTCCACTTGGCTGCTAAGGGGTTGAAAAGAGTCTTCACCATAGCCCCTCTACAGGGCCAGGTGCTCAGAAATTTCAGAGGAAAGTTTAACCAGTCACATTTTGGTTCATAGGAACTTCCTCACTCCTAAGAACAAGTCTCCTATAAAAGGATAATGGTTTGTAGTCTTGTAGGAAAAAATCCCAGTGTATTTTAAAGGTAATTTCTATTTTTCTTAACCATACAAACCTCAGTGCTTTAAGCTGCACTTTCTGCCTCAACCATCCCACAAGTTCCAGGCCTAAGGTAAAAAATGAGTGCCTAGCTGGCTGTTAAGGGGCCAGTAGCTTTGACTACTGTACCTTATCAAAAGTTTAATGGCTGTTCCAGCTTTGCTTAAGTCATGCTCTTATTAAAGAACTCAGGTTTGTACAGTATAGCTAGGAAACGTATTAATTATTTTTAAATTTTTTCGATCATTGTCCAATCAACTGGGAGGATCAGAGAAGCATCTCAAAACATGGCCATTGTAAAATATAAAAGATTGTGAGAAGAGACTCCTAACTCATAAGTGACTTTTTCAGTGATGGTGGGTTGTATACCAGTAGAGCAAAAATATAACTTTACTAATGAAACAGCTCTTGGAGTGAAATAAGGGTGTTTGTCCATGATTATAAACAAAATTACTGTTTATCTTCAATAAAATTTCAGTTTAGTCAAATGTTAATGCAAAAGCAGTGTAGTTTACCTTGCCTTACTGTGTGTTTACTGAATTATTTAACTTGCTCAATTTAAGAGTTACATTTGCCATAGCTTCAAGACGAAAGTTGTTTAACATATTTTTCAAGCAGTTATAGTTTTTCCTATGTTTTTAGAACTTTTAAGCCCTTTTATTGAGCGAGTTTTTGTTGTTGGATACTCTAATATTGTTCAGAATAAAATTCTTCATGGTATTTGGCCATGAGTTTAGTTTGGTATACTGTATTAGAATAAGATAGAAGTAAGTCTGATAATTTTTGAAAAATCATTTGCATATTGTAATGTTTAGGTGGGTGGTAGTCAGAGGATAAAAGTCTTCCTATCTTTTTAACACTAAAATTTGCTCTTGTATAGTACTGTATTGATTTTATTTTGGGTGCCTTGTTTCACTTTATTTTACAGTCTGTCCATACAGTAATTGATTCGACTTCTGTCAATTGCTTTGTTTCTTGAACAAGGAGATTTTTTTTTCACACTTCAAAGTTTTTTCATTGCAAGTGAATAATAGTATTTTAGATAGTTCAGAATCTTCAGGTACCAGAATTAAGCCTGTCATATTCTAGAACATTGAAAGAATATTCAGTGATAGGAAAAAACAATAGTATGTATAGTTAAATATATTTTTTTTAATTAAAAGTGTATGAATGAATGTGCTCGGTTATACAGATCTCCATTCATGATGGTATTTCTTGTATATTTTTTTTCCAAAGCATATTTCAGTTCTTAAGTGACCTTTATTGATATTGTTTGGTCTCAGCTCTTTTGTTTTTATATTAAATTTTAGGTCAAAGTCGGCGCGATTTTGTACAAGATAATGTGAAGCGACTGCGAGAGATACAAGCACGTTGTAAAGGACGAGATAATAGTAAAAGATCGCAGCCTTTGAGAGCCACTAGGGATAACTCAGCAAGCACCAATTCATCTCTGCAACAGGTAAAATTCTAATCAATGATATTGCTAGTCAAGGATATGTTGAAATTTTATTATCTTATAGAAGGTTTATAGATTCTAGATGTTCTTGCTTAGATCATCTTCTTTTAACTTTATTAGTCCCACTGTATTGCAGGGTCGGTTGCTCGCTCAAATCAACTTTCTCCATCTATTTCTATTCCTTGCATCATCTTCCCACACTCCAATCCCACACATATCCCTCCTCACTACATCCATCCAGCTCTCTTGATTGGTTCCACCTCCTCCCATTCTTATTACATGTCCATAATACTGTATCTTAGAAAAGCTTACCTAACCTTGTCTTTTACATTGCATATGCCACACATTCTTCTTATATCTTGACTATTCCGCCTTTCCAGTGCTGTAATGATATTCTTACAATCCATCTCCCCATCCTCATTTAGTTCTTTTCTATAGTACCTCCTCTATCCTCTTCAGTGCCTTTTCTGCTCTACAGTATATAATACTACAGGCCTGATAACTCTTATAGATCTTCATTTTGAGTCATAATGGCATGTTCATGTCTAAAATTACTTTTTACTTCTCTCCAGTTTTGCCATGTTTCTTTCACTTTGTATCACTGCTTTCTCAGTACTGCACACCTCTTATATTATTGAGCTTAAATAGTTAAACTCATTGTTCTGTTTTAGCAGTGTACCATCTTCCATTTGAATGTTGAATGTTTACTTCATGTCCTTTTTTACTACTAACTACTACCTATGTCTTCCTAGTGTTCAGGAGAGTTTCAAACATACATACATATACTAAGGAACTTCCCCCAATTTTGGGGGGTCGCCGACATCAAACAAATGAAACAGAAAAGGGGACCTCTCCTCTCTACATTCCTCCCAGCCTGACAAGGGACTCAACCGAGTTCAGCTGGTACTGCTAGGGGTGCCACAGCCCACCCTCCCACCTTATCCACCACAGATGAAGCTTCATAATGCTGAATCCCCTATTGCTGCTGCCTCTGCGGTCTTTCAAGGCACCGGAGGAAGCATCAGAACCTACCGGAAATGCGTCACAATCGCTCGCCATTCATTCCTATTTCTAGCACGCTCTTTTGCCTCTCTCACATCTATCCTCCTATCACCCAGAGCTTCCTTCACTCCATCCATTGACCCAAACCTTGGCCTTCCTCTTGTACTTCTCCCATCAACTCTTGCATTCATCACCTTCTTTAGCAGACAGCCATTTTCCATTCTCTCAATATGGCCAAACCATCTCTACACATTCATATCCACTCTAGCTGCTAACTCATTTCTTACACCCGTTCTCACCCTCACTACTTCGTTCCTAACCCTATCTACTTGAGATACACCAGCCATACTCCTTAAACATTTCATCTCAAACACATTCAATTTCTGTCTCTCCGTCACTTTCATTCCCTACAACTCCGATCCATACGTCACAGTTACTACAATCACTTTCTCATACAGAACTCTCTTTACATTCATGCCCAACCCTCTATTTTTTACTACTCCCTTAACTGCCCCCAACGCTTTGCATCCTTCATTTACTCTCTGACGTACATCTGCTTCCACTCCACCATTTGCTGCTACAACAGACCCCAAGTACTTAAACTGATCCACCTCCTCAAGTAACTCTCCATTCAACATGACATTCAACCTCACACCACTCTCCCTTCTCGTACATCTCATAACCTTACTCTTACCCACATTAACTCTCAACTTCCTTCTTTCACACACCCTTCCAAATTCTGTCACTAATCGGGCAAGCTTCTCTTCCGCGTCTGCAACCAGTACAGTATTATCCGCAAACAACAACTGATTTACCTCCCATTCATGGTCATTCTCGTCAACCAGTTTCAATCCTCGTCCAAGCACTCGAGCATTCACCTTTCTCACCACGCCATCAACATACAAGTTAAACAACCACGGCGACATCACACATCCCTGTCTCAGGCCCACTCTCACCGGAAACCAATCCCTCACTTCATTTCCTATCCTAACACATGCTTTACTACCTATGTAGAAACTTTTCACTGCTTGCAACAACCTTCCACCAACTCCATATAACCTCATCATATTCCACATTGCTTCCCTATCAACTCTATCATACGCTTTCTCCGGATCCATAAACGCAACATACACCTCCTTACCTTTTGCTAAATATTTCTCGCATATCTGCGTAACTGTAAAAATCTGATTCATACAGCCCCTACCTCTTCTAAAACCACCCTGTATTTCTAATTGTAAATTGTCTTATTCCCCCTCATTTGTCCAATGAGACTTTATTCAGTAAATCAATATGGCCAATAAACTGAGCTTTTAGAGAAGAAGCAATGTGAACATCAGGAGAGGTTCATAGAAATAATAAAATTGTAAACCTTATTGCTCATTTGTCAAGTAAGACTACTCGGTGAAGCAAAACATGGAATGAAAATTGAAAATACAGTGAGCCCTCGTTTATCGCGGTAGATAGGTTCCAGACCCGACCGCGATAGGTGAAAATCCGCGAAGTAGTGACACCATATTTACGTATTTATTTAACATGTATATTCAGACTTTTAAAACCTTCCCTTGTACGTAGTACTGTTAACAAACTACCCTTTAATGTACAGAACACTTAATGCATGTACTACAGTACCCTAAACTAAAACATACATACATACATATACCAAAGGCACTTCCCCCAATTTTGGGGGGTAGCCGACAACAACAAGAAACAAAACAAAAAGGGGACCTCTACTCTCTACGTTCCTCCAGCCTAACCAGGGACTCAGCCGAGTTCAGCTGGTACTGCTAGGGTGCCACAGCCCAACCTCCCACATTTCCACCACAGATGAAGCTTCATACTGCTGAGTCCCCTACTGCTGCTACCTCCGCGGTCATCTAAGGCACCGGAGGAAGCAGCAGGGCCTACCGGAACTGCGTCACAATCGCTCGCCATTCATTCCTATTTCTAGCACGCTCTCTTGCCTCTCTCACATCTATCCTCCTATCACCCAGAGCTTTCTTCACACCATCCATCCACCCAAACCTTGGCCTTCCTCTTGTACTTCTCCCATCAACTCTTGCATTCATCACCTTCTTTAGCAGACAGCTATTTTCCATTCTCTCAACATGGCCAAACCACCTCAACACATTCATATCCACTCTAGCCGCTAACTCATTTCTTACACCCGTCCCTCTTAATGAGAGAATGCCTTGATGAAGTCATTGAGCTTCAGCACGGCATTTCATTCCCGTGCTGAATCTTGGTGACGGGCAAGAGGGCTCTCGAACTTCGGGAAATTGCTCCCCCAGTTCGAATCTAAATTTCTCTCTTTCATCTTTTTCTTCTGCTTAATATTACTTCGACCTTCTCCTAATTTTATCAAATTTCCTTTCTTTCATCTTGCTGTCCTATCTCTATGATTATTATTTTTCTTAGTTTTATATATATATATATGTAGATGTATGCATATATATATATTTATTTATTTTATTTGTTCATTTATTTTTTTATCTATTTTTTTTCTATTTTATTTAAATAGCGTGGATATTTCCACATTCGTTATTACTGCCAGCTTAGATGAATGGGAGAAGGGATCACGGTTGGGAGGTATTCGCATTCAAAGCTATATATGAGAGTATTGGATGATCTCAGCCATCCCAAAGATGGTTTGGACCTTTTTGGCGGAACTACTCTCAAGGGTTGGGTCATCGGAATCCAGGGGGATCCAATCCTTGAGGTGGGACTCTTGGCTTTTGGCCGGAAGCCCATCATTACAGATATGGGGAGGATGATTCCATATTACTTTGGTCTCAGTCCTAACAGGCGGGTTTAGCTTACACCTGTGCCTCTATATCTGTTTTGATGCTATCCTTCGGGTAGGGTATGGAGTGGACCATCGGGGAAATATACTCTCATTGTGCCGATAGTGGCGAATGCAAATTTCCTTTCCAACGTATGATACTTTCTTATAATTCTCAAGCAGGTACCCCAACAAAACAACAAAAAACCTGAAAATCCCTCCCTTAAATATGGACCCTTCAAATACTGACTCCCCATCCCCTGGATTTGCTGACTCCCCCCCGGCACTGTTGACGACTTCTGCTACTGAAATTAAGGAAAACTCTGTTGACGATCTTCGAACTAAAAAGGACCACTCTACTGATGTTAAAAAATCTAGCAATTTGGGTAACACAGGGAAACTACGATTTCTTCATGTTTCCCAAATCCCATTAGAGACAAATTATGATGATATATATAGAGCATTTGAGTGCTATGGATTGATAAAGGAAATACGGATGCGACTTGGAGATGAAAAATGGGACTCTTGGATATCTTTTGAAAGTCATGATGAAGCGTTTAATGCCATAAGTAATATTAGTAGTATCAAAATTAACGAATTGAACATCATGGGAGCTCTTTGTGATAAGGTCCCAAAGGAATTGGATGTGTACAAACCTGCTGATTGGTTTGAAAAAGATAGAAATGTACCCATGCCTTCACAGAGAAAACCCAAACCACCTATGTGGCTCTTAGCTGAACCTAAAGGGATAATAGGGAATTATTTTAAGATATGTAAGTTTATCCAAAAAAAAGTAGGAACCATAGCACCTGGAGATATATCTCGTTTTGGGAAGAACAGTTATCTCATCCATGCCAAATCTTCGACTCAGTCTGCAATACTGTCTAACTTACAGACAGGCAGTGATGAAATTACATTGGAAATGAAACCTCATCTAAATTTTAGTTATGGAAGGGGAGTGGTCTTTAATAAGGACCTATACGAATTTACAGAGGAGGAGATACTTTCTATGTGTCCATTAAATGTATGGAAAGTGCATAAGGTTCCTGGAACTTCAATGATTATACTTACTTTCCAGGATGCTGATGTACCTTTCCATATTTTTATTGAAAATGAAAGGATTAAAGTTCGACCTTTCAAACAAAAGCCCCTGCAATGTTTTAATTGTTTTAAATTTGGACACCCATCCAAAGTTTGCAAAAATGGAAAAATGTGTGGTATTTGCTCCAAAACTTATCATGGAGAATGTACACTTGAGGCCAGGTGTTCAAATTGCAATTTGAATCATAAATCAACTGATAGGATATGCGAACTGTATAAGTTGGAGGAAGCTGCCCTAAACAAATCAAGTTTAGAACACATAAGTGTGGGACATGCAAAAAGAATGTTGAATAAATCAACCAGCTATGCAAAGGCCTTAAAATCAAAGGTAAATTTACCACAGGAGACAGCAACCCCACCTAGCACTGCCAGTAATTCTAAGAAAAGAAATACAACCTCTGATGATAAAGTACTGCATGACAAAGTAATCGTATTGCCTTCTGAGGCTTTGCCACAGCGTATTAAAAATGGGTCATTGCCCATTTCTGTACAGCCTTCGTCCCCCATTACTAACATTAGTACTAACCTCTCCCAGGCCATGTCCTTGCCTGATTTGATGGAGATGCCACCTGACACTAAGTTACCAGGTGCACCTGTATTGGGGAAGGTGCAAAAACCTGGTAGCTCAAAACCTACTAATCGGAAAAGAGAGAGACCTCCATCTCTCTCACCCCCTTCCATAAGAAATATCAAAATTACGACGTCAAATAAATATGATGATTTGTCTGTTGATATTTCTGATCTGGAAGTCAATTTAAATAAATCGGAAATTCAAGTGGAGGTCCACCAACCTCCTCAACAATCAGATCAAAAAGACAAAAAGAAAATCATAAATTCTAAACCCAATCTATCAAGACCTTCTTTAATAAAACCACCTAAAAATAGTGTTAGATCAAAAACTGCTAATGGGAAGACTCCATCCAAGGGGTCTACCAAATTATAAACCATAGTTTTTTCCTCCATTTTGCAATGGAATTGTCAGGGTTTAAGGGCCAAATATGAAGAACTTAAGCTCCTTATTCATGAGCATTCCCCCATAATTATTTGTCTACAGGAGAGCAAACTTGATCATAATACCCCATGTCCTCGCGAATACATTAGTTATAGGACACCATATGATCACCAAGTGGGGAGCCATGGCGGAAGTCTCATATACGTTCGTCGAGATGTTCCCCAAGTTTCTCTGTCTATTCGTACACCTCTGCAGGCAGTGGTTGTACAGATCGACATAGGGCGAAAATATACAATTTGTTCTCTGTACTTGCCTCCAAATGATAACATTTTGTATGACAACTTAGTGGAGGTGATTCAACAACTCCCTCAACCTTTTCTTTTACTTGGAGATTTGAATGGTAGACATCCTTTGTGGGGTGATGTTTTAGCCAACACGAGGGGAAATATCATATCATCAATTGTGGAAAATGAAGATGTGGGACTCCTTAATACAGGAGAGCCCACACACTTTCATGTCCAGACAGGTACCTTGTCATGTATTGACCTAGCAATCGTAAGCTCTAATTGCCTAATAGACTTTGATTGGAGAACATTAGATGATTGGCATACTAGTGATCACGCACCAATCATTATAAACACCAACAATGGTCCACCTTTACAGGGATCGCCACGATGGAATCTTGACAAGGCGGACTGGGGTAAATTTCGTGAGCTAAGCGAAATTGAGGGGGATGCAGGACAAGTTGAAAATATCGATGATGCCATAGACTTACTGAATGGAACTCTCCATACAGCAGGAGTCAATTCAATTCCAAAAACAACAGGGTTATTCAAACGACGACCAGTCCCGTGGTGGTCTTCAGAACTAACTGCCCTGCACAGAGCCACAAGAAGATCTTTAACACGATTGCGTAGACGCAGAACTGATGAGAATTTAATTATGTACAAGAAATGTAGAGCACAGTTCCGTCGTGCCATGAAAGAAGCAAGGCGCCAGTCATGGATGTCTTTTGTTTCCTCCATTAACAGTAGAACACCACCATCTTCTGTGTGGAGGAAAGTAAAAAAGATAGCTGGCAAATTCACCCCCAACCCACCACCAGTGTTGAAGGTGAATGGCCAGTATGTAACTGAAGCAAAGGAAGTTAGCAATGCCCTGGCTAATCATTTTTCAAATGTATCCAGCAAGTGTGAAGGAGCCCCTGGTCACCAGTATAGGAGCGCTGAAGAAAAGAAAATTTTAAATTTTGCAACAAGAAGGGAAGAGTCGTATAATTCTCCTTTCACTGAAAGAGAATTTGATTCCGCACTTGCTCATTGCAACGATACAGCCCCTGGACCCGATGGAATTCCATATGCAATGATTAAACATGTACATTTCAATACAAAGCTATTTATTTTAAGTATTATTAATAGAATATGGCATGATCATAGTTACCCAAGTGTTTGGGAACTAGCCATTATTTTAGCCTTTTTAAAACCCGGTAAAGACAAGTTTTTAGCAGCAAACTATCGTCCTATTGCATTGACATCTTGTTTATGTAAAATCATGGAGAAGATGGTCAATGCAAGGCTGATATGGTACCTTGAAAAGAAAGGTATTTTATCACCGATTCAATGTGGATTCCGAAAAATGCACTCAACGACTGATGTGTTGATACGACTAGAGTCTTCTATTTGTGAAGCCTTTGCTTCCAAACAGCACCATGTTACAGTATTTTTTGACCTTGAAAAGGCATATGATACCACATGGAGATATGGTATACTTAAAACCATTCATGAATTGGGATTGAGAGGAGAGCTGCCACTATTTATTCAGGCATTTCTTTCACGTAGAGTTTTTCAAGTGAGAGTTGGGGAAACACTATCTGAGAGTAAGTGCCAGGAAGAAGGAGTTCCTCAGGGTAGTGTGCTGAGTGTAACCCTTTTTGCACTAGCAATTAATGGGATATCCAAAGCCATTCCCCAGGATGTTCTCTCAACATTATTTGTGGATGATCTCTCAATATCATTTGCTGGCACTAGAATGGCAATGGTTGAGAGAAAAATCCAACTCTCTATTGATAAAATTATCCAGTGGGCTGACATGAATGGATTTAAGTTCTCGACAAGTAAAACTACCGTTGTCCATTTTTGTCGTATCCGGGGAGTACATCCAGACCCGGATATATACATTAAAGGTCAACGGATACCATGTGCAAGAGAAGCTAAATTTTTAGGTTTGATATTTGATTGTAGGCTGACATGGGTTTCTCACTTAAAAGCATTAAAAGCTAAATGTGTTGAAGCTCTGAATATCTTAAAAGTATTGTCCCATACATCGTGGGGGGCAGACCGCAATACTATTTTAAAATTATACAAGGCCTTGATTTTTTCCAAAATTAGTTATGGTTGTGAGGTATATTCTTCAGCCACCCCAAGCCGGTTAAAAATATTAGACTCGATACATCATGCAGGTATTAGATTGTCTACTGGAGCTTTTAAAACCTCGCCTATCCCAAGTCTCCTTGTTGATGCTGGAGAGTTACCTCTAGACCTATACCGAATGTCTTCCATTCTTCGGTATTGGTTTAGATTGCAAAGACTCCCTAACTCTCTCGCCTTTCAGACTGCAAGCCTTGTAAGACACGCATCATACTTTGAGTTGCACCCAAAATCTCCTCAACCTTATGGCTTTCGGGTGAAACGATTATTAAATAGTCTGGATTTAATTAGAATTAAGGTACTTCCATTCAAGGTATCACCAACACCTCCATGGAAGTTACCAGAGATATCTTTTTGTAAATATTTTATTGGAGATAAGAAGAATATGTTAGACCTAGAAGCCAGGTCTCTTTTTAATGAACATGTTAGAGAACATAGAGGATCAACTTTTATCTATACTGATGGCTCCAAATCTGATGCTGGCGTTGGATTTGGAGTACATAGTAATGGTTTTAATTGTAGAGGTGCACTTCCTCTGACCGCTTCCATATTTACTGCCGAACTGTATGGCATATTAACCGCTATTGAGAAAATAGCGTTGGAGAAGGAGGGTAATTTTACAATTTTTAGTGATGCAAGGAGTGTTCTTCAAGCTATGGAAGTTTTTAATTCTAATAACCCTTTAGTTTTAAAGATTTTAGAATGGCTTTTCATAATTGGACGGAGAGGTATAACAGTTCAATTTTGTTGGGTTCCAGCACATGTAGGTGTGTCTGGGAATGAGAAGGCAGATTCACTGGCTAAGGAGGCTGCATCAGAGTTGCTGCCAAGAAGGTATCCCATTCCCTGTGATGATTTCTTACCTGACATCAAGAAATTGGTTTGCAATAAATGGCAACAGCAATGGGATAGTCAAGATGGCAATAAAATGCGAGAGATAACAAATGACATATCTCCTTGGAGGTATAATATGATGCCCCGAAAATGGGAGACGTCTCTTTGTCGTCTCCGTATTGGTCACACTCGGTTTACACACGAGTTTTTGCTGAAGGGCCAACACCAACCATATTGTGACGACTGTGTAGTACCTCTAACAGTAAGGCATTTGTTGACCGAATGCCCCAATTATAACAACTTGCGGAATAGATATTTGTTTGAGGCTCGAGGTGAGGGTGGCAGGTTCATCCTTGCCAAGATTCTTGGAAATGATGTGTCCTACCATGCAAGTGGCATTTTTAGATTTATTTCAGAAGCAGGTCTTCTGAAAAATATTTAACTTTTATGACATTCAATTTTTATGATTTTAATTGAATACTCTTTTATTTTTTATTTTATTTTATCTTTTATTTTTGTATACATAAATTAAATGTTACCGGCGTCAATGACCTCAGATGTCAGGATGCCTGAAAACTTTGAATCAATCAATCAATCTTACACCCGTTCTCACCCTCACCACTTCGTTCCTAACCCTATCTACTCGAGATACACCAGCCATACTCCTCAGACACTTCATCTCAAACACATTCAATTTCTGTCTCTCCATCACTTTCATTCCCCACAACTCCGATCCATACATCACAGTTGGTACAATCACTTTCTCATATAGAACTCTCTTTACATTCATGCCCAATCCTCTATTTTTTACTACTCCCTTAACTGCCCCCAACACTTTGCAACCTTCATTCACTCTCTGACGTACATCTGCTTCCACTCCACCATTTGCTGCAACAACAGACCCCAAGTACTTAAACTGATCCACCTCCTCAAGTAACTCTCCATTCAACATGACATTCAACCTTGCACCACCTTCCCTTCTCGTACATCTCATAACCTTACTCTTACCCACATTAACTCTCAACTTCCTTCTCTCACACACCCTTCCAAATTCTGTCACTAGTCGGTCAAGCTTCTCTTCTGTGTCTGCTACCAGTACAGTATCATCCGCAAACAACAACTGATTTACCTCCCATTCATGATCATTCTCGCCTACCAGTTTTAATCCTCGTCCAAGCACTCTAGCATTCACCTCTCTCACCACTCCATCAACATACAAGTTAAACAACCACGGCGACATCACACATCCCTGTCTCAGCCCCACTCTCACCGGAAACCAATCGCTCACCTCATTTCCTATTCTAACACATGCTTTACTACCTGTGTAGAAACTTTTCACTGCTTGCAACAACCTTCCACCAACTCCATATAACCTCATCACATTCCACATTGCTTCCCTATCAACTCTATCATATGCTTTCTCCAGATCCATAAACGCAACATACACCTCCTTACCTTTTGCTAAATATTTCTCGCATATCTGCCTAACTGTAAAAATCTGATTCATACAACCCCTACCTCTTCTAAAACCACCCTGTACTTCCAAGATTGCATTCTCTGTTTTATCCTTAATCCTATTAATCAGTATTCTACCATACACTTTTCCAACTACACTCAACAAACTAATACCTCTTGAATTACAACACTCATGCACATCTCCCTTACCCTTATATAGTGGTACAATACATGCACAGACCCAATCTACTGGTACCATTGACAACACAAAACAGGCACAAATATTAAAGGCGATTTTATATGATGCGTTTCCTAAACACGCCAAAAAGCACGATAAAAAAATGGCAACCAATGTTTTGTTTAGTTTATCTCTGATCATAATGAAGAAACAAACGCATTTACACATCTGTGTATAGGTTAGTTTTTGCATCGATTATATTGATTATTCAGTACAGTATGTTGATTTTGTTATCACCAATGTTTTACTTAATTTTTCTTAGGACTTCCAAAAGAAATTTTTTTCTTTTTGACGCCGCCTGAAACGACGGCATCATAAAGTACGCTCAGTAAACAACCACGCTCAGTAAACAAACGAAGGCATTTAACGCGCATGATGAAAGTGATAAATAATGATATTACAGTAAAAGTTTTTAGAAAATATGTTATTACAAATATTATTTACCGTATCTATATAAAATCATACATAAGTAGTAAAGCAGGAAAACAATTTAAGAGAGAGAGAGAGAGAGAGAGAGAGAGAGAGAGAGAGAGAGAGAGAGAGAGATGTTTTACGTACGTAAATGTAAATTTTAAACAAAAAAAATAACCCCATTTCATATAAAATAGGTTATTACAAATATTTTACTTTATCATATTACAGTAGTCTGTATAATATTGTAAAGTTCAGTACAGTATGTTGTTGTTATAGTCGTGGCGATGAAATTCTCACGAAACAAAAACACGGCATTCCATTACAACAGCTGATTCATTCTCTCTCTCTCTCTCTCTCTCTCTCTCTCTCTCTCTCTCTCTCTCTCTCTCTCTCTCTCTCTCTCTCTCTCTCTCTCTCTTTGTGTTATACAATACTTACATATAGATGAAGAAACTAAAATTAGTTTTCTTAGTGTCAATTAAATACGAAACGAAAAAATTATGCCGAGTTTACATCCATTTCAATCGTTGCTAAAAATACGGCATCCGATTTCATCAGCAAACCACTATTTTTTGGGAAACCTCATTTTATTCTAGAAAATTGCTACTCTTTAAATAGTTAATTGCACATTAAGAAAGCGTGTACTTTTGTTTTTAAATTTCGGGTGTGTTTTAAAAATCGAGAGTATTGTCGACTTCTTATTGTTTTACTTTTGGCTGTGATTAGATCAGCTGACGTCTAGCTGCCGCTCATGAGAGTGTACGAATACACTAACAAAGTATCGTTTATACCATTTCTTTACTTATTCAAACCGTCTACAGTATACAGTTATTACATAAGCACCAATGTGTTATAACCTATCAAATTTTTTTGTTTATTACATTTAAAACAACACACACACTCTCTCTCTCTCTCTCTCTCTCTCTCTCTCTCTCTCTCTCTCTCTCTCTCTCTCTCTGTGGGCTACTTTTCACTACCTCCCATTCCTTACCTCTCTCTATCTCTCTAACAAATGATATCTTTGTTGCTCCTCAAAGTTTCATTTATATTGAAAATCAATCATGATTCAATTTTCCTTACTTTCTCCAATCTCGCACCATCGGTCACATCGCGGTATTTTCGAAATTTCCGGAAAATCCGCGATATATGTATATACATGCGTTATGAAAAAATCCGCGAAGTGGTGAATCCGCGATGGTCGAACCGCGAAGTAGCGAGGGATCACTGTATACAAGTCTTTATTTGCCCATTAAACAGAGACTTTTGTCTTCACATATAACTTTGGTGATACAGGTACATGAAATTTGGATTATAGATTGTTTTAAAGTAGTAAGTAATGTAACAGTTGATTAGTATCTGTTTCTTCACAACCAAATTAATCATATATATGCATAATATTTGTTTTGATATTCTTAAGTATAATTGGTCTTTCATTTACTAGAGAGAAGGTAGTCAACTACCGAGGGGCTAAGTTGTTACAAGTCTTGCTTTCATTCTTTAGCTTGCAAGGGACCCTTTCTTTCATTGCAACTCATACAACAAACAGTTGGTTAAGCTGCAGGCACTTTGAGAACTGGATTCAGCAAAGCTGGGGTAATATTTACCTATGGATTTTAAATGCTTCCGGCATAATAGACTATCCTCTTCTGTATGTCAAACTGAAAATTTATATTATGAGAATTTTTTTTAATATAGTACAAGGCATGTTTGCGATTAATTGACTTTTATGAAATGACTTGTAAAAACCAAGTTTTCAACCTCTATCTTTTTGCAGTTAATCCATAGGTTGTAAGTCTGAACTATTCCAAAGAAAGAAAATTAAGCAATTATACTGTACAACTTTAATCTTGTAATTTATATAAAAAGTTGTTAAGACTCCCTTTAATTTCTCTACATATACAGTACCTTTAAATTTGGCTTAAAAGTCTGTAGGTTTAAGTACCACTTTGTCATATAAATATTGTAATTATTGCTACATTTACCGCAAAATCAATCACAAGTAAGTTAGCCAGTTTTCCTGAACCTCAAGATCTGTCATTTTACTTTCATATAATTATAATTACTTAAGCCTACTTTTGAAGTTGCAATACTATCTATACTGGAAGCGTATGCCACTTAAAGAAATTAGCATTTACATTGAATTTCCATAAAATTGAATGTAAGTATAAAACCCATGCCTTTAAAAGTATGCAACTAGAATTATATTAAAAAAAATACTTTCAATGTAAATGGATTTTGATGCACATACAATTGTCTCGTTGAATTATGTCTTGGTGTCATACATCACTAAATTGTTGAGATTTGGCCAGAACCAAGTAATTGGATTATAGCATCTATAACTAGTCTAGTCAGAAAGTTGATTGTTGAACAACACTTCTAGAAGTTTTCAAACATCTTAGAACCACCGACTTCATAATTTTGTGAACTTTTATTTTTTAAAAGCAGTATTCCGATCTACGTTATTTATCCAGACTTTTTGATGTCTGAAATTATATTTTTTAACTTGTATTTCTTCCAAAGCAGCACTCTGACCATCATTATTTATCTGAAATTTTGACATCTGACGTTTTTAAGAGTTCAGTGTTGTTGCTAATTTTGATTTTTCCTATTTACAGGCAGAATCATTAGTCCCCTTACGGAATGGATCTGCCAAACTTGGTAGAAGAAGTCGGAGTTCAGACAGAGATGGTAGTGCTCACTCTGATTACTTTTCCTTGGCTGAGGAGCATATTGAACCACTTGCCTTAGGCCATAATGAAGAAAACTTTTTTGACCAGGACAATACTGAACGAATCACTACAAGTAACAGACAAGCTAGCAGTAAAGTGATTAACAGTAACTTTGAGAGTGCCAGACATCTTTCAAGAAGTGTTAGTAGCTTATCTCCTACTGATGTTCCTCTATCACATTTTTCCCCCTTGCCATCACAGCCACAACAGAAACAGGTGATGGGGAGCCCAAGGAGATTAAAACCTCTCTCCCAGAAAAGCATGCAGACTGCACTGTCCACACAATCTCTGGCACCACGGGAAGACTCTGATAATAGAGATGTCATGCATTCAGACCTAAGCCAAGAAATGAGAAAACTTAGGATGGATTCGTTAATGTCAAGAATAAAGAGTCAAAAACCAGCTTGTGAGATAGACTACAACACTCACTATAAAAGTATTGAGAATCAACATCGAATGCTACTTGACAGTACAGACATGTTAAGTTTATATGGATCTGGTGATGGAGGTGTGCATAATGATAGTGATACTCATAGGTCAGCAAAAAATACTCACTCAGGCAATCCAAAAATGGCTCGTGCTCATAGTTTTGATAAGGATTTAGCAGTTAGAAAAAGTGGTTCTGGGAGCAGGAAGTCAAAGAGATTACATAGTGCTGCTGATAAGAACGTAAAGAATGTAAATATTCCATCGTCTCCTTTAATAAAAAAGAAGTTATCACAGTCAATTGGTAATCTAGGTTCTCACAATACTAATGCAAGCATGCTTAAAAATGCAGGTTGTGAGCAAATTTCCGACAGAACTTTAGGAGAAAATTGGAAAACTCAATTGGAAGGAAGTGATAATGTGTATGAAAACGAAAGGCCACATAACAATAGATTTGAAAGAAGCAAGAGTAACTTAGAAAGGGTAAAACGCCACTCGGGTGATAGTTATGTGCATGAAACGGCAAGATCTGAGGAAGGGTCAGAGCACATAGAATTTGAGAAAACAAGCTCAAGGGCTCCATCTCCTGGTGACACAAATCTTGATGCAACTGTACTGTCCATCTGTGACTTGAATTTACCTGAACAGGATCAGTCATTTGATGTTAGACCTGAAGAACTACAACTTAATGTGCTTTCAGAAAGCCAGAGTGATTTAAATTATATTGATAATCAAAGAAGAGAGAAAATACGGGAATCAGTGCATGAAAGAAGGCAGTTAAAGGAACTTTATGATAATGCCCAAGTAACGGACAATACGATAGATGAAAGCCAGAATCCAGAGCCAGAAAGAACTTCCACTCCAGTGCCAAATATGAAGTCTAGACCTAATATCCCCAAACTTAGAGTAAGTGTGTAAATCTAACTTTGGTCCTCTTTACCTATGGCTAAACAAAACTTCCTTGGCAAGTATAATTTGTGTAGTACTGTACACTGTATTGTAAAGACATTTTTAGGAAAATATCATCAAATATAATTCCATGCAGCCCAGGCCTTGCAGTGTGGTTATTTTTCTATGATACATTTTGATACACAACTCTTTTAATTTTCAAAATTATTGTAGAAAACTTATTTCAGTTAACTCCAGAATTCATGTGTTTTAACCTTCATAAAGGGTGTTTCCTGACAAGCAACTTTGAATACAGTATTACAGTCTGCCCTTTATGTACGATACCCTGTAATCTCAGTGTCCTCAGATGGTATAGTCAGTTTGTTGTAGACTTCTTACTCAAGTTTGTCGTCACCCAAGCTTTTCAGTTGTTCTTATATTTTCTCTCAGATAATGTATCTTTTTCTAGTGGTTTTAGTTAGTTGTCCTTGGTTTTGGGTGTCCCCTTATAGTTATTATCACCAACCAAATATCCTT
This sequence comes from Palaemon carinicauda, assembly GCF_036898095.1. Lineage (NCBI taxonomy): Eukaryota > Metazoa > Arthropoda > Malacostraca > Decapoda > Palaemonidae > Palaemon > Palaemon carinicauda. The sequence continues at coordinate 106,188,245 of NC_090745.1, read as the reverse complement.
TTGAATATGGTATTCAGAAAATTAGGTCTGGGGAAGGGTCGTATAAAATTTGTATAACAAAATTGGTCATGTCATTACTACAAAATTGGTCATGTCATTACTTAACTTGGAATTCACAGATTTACCACTCTCCTCTCCACATGCAGTATATGGGTTACATGTTTTTTTTTCTGAATGACTTCAGCTTGGTGACCAGAGAGTATTTTGAAGATTAAGATGGCGACATCACATGGGAAAGTCACGTAAACTAGGGACTATTGTACATACAAGGTAGACTATCTTATTTTAAATTTGTTGTACAGGTTACACTTCAATAGTTATACTGTAGCACATAAATTCACAGTAAGTATTGAAGTAATCAATTTTGTTATGATTCTTTATTTTCAATTATAGTAGGCCTTTTTATTCATAAGAATTTGCTGCAGTGTTGGTAAAATTTATAAATGCTTGCTCTCCTAGCCTAGACTATTTCAATTCTACAGTACTTCAAAGGCTATTGACGTTTTTTTTCTTTTCTTTTATTTAATTGAAAATACTCTTAAAAGTATGCTCAATAAAGTAATGTTTCTTTTCAAAATATCATATAAAGAAAGCATTATTATACCATTAATCCAGTATTTCAACTCTTCTCTTTTGCAATTAGGTAGCTCAAAAATTGATTTTAAATGGGTTAATATATTCATATATGATTAATTACAAGATGAAATTTTTCAAAATAGAACTGCATTACGATTTACTCAACATATGAATTGTATTACAGCATACACTAAATATTTTGTAGCAGTGGATAATTATTGTAGTGTACTTACCAATTAGGAGAGAAAAAGGGAAAAAAAAATTGGGAGAGAAAAAGGGAAAAAATAGTCTTCCTCTTCATGATTGTTTTTCAATTATAAGCTTACCATATTAACCCTTTTACCCCCAGGCTATTTGGAAATTTCCAACCCTTAACCCCCAGGGGGTTATTTTTTTCCCAGCACATTTTGCCGTATATTTTTTTTAAATTGCTCTATCAGCCTTAATTTTTGTCATAGAGAGGTCAGGTTGATCTCATTCTCTTGGAAAATTCTTGACTTTTCTCAAAAAATTATCAAAAAATATGAAAAAAAGATTTTTCAATATTAAACTTAGCCGGTGATCATATAAGCTGTCAGCTCTGCTGCCCGACAGAAAAACCTAAGGACAAAATACGCCAGCGATCGCTATACAGGTGGGGGTGTACATCAACTGCGCCATCTGTCGAGCAGGTACTCAAGTACTGTACTCCATGTCAACACAGAACCAATTTTCTCTCTGTCGTGCCACTGGCAAGACCTACTAAATACGCTGTTACTAACTGGATTTGTTTTCACAACTATTTGGTGAAGTACACTATTCTAGTTTTGAGCTTTCGCTATGCAGGGGTTTTATCTTCATCTCAAAACTTGAACTCGTTTTGGATAGATTTTATTATGGTGACAAAGAGAGTATGGACTCTTTCACTTTTAAATGGCCGACCCTTCCCTTAGACGGAAGTGTGTTTAGGTTTTTAGTAATTTTGCTTAACACGTTATAGATCTATATATTTTATATCTCTCCGCCTTTATTAGGCCTCTTCGATTAACTTTCCATTTATTATAAACATATAAAAATAAATTTTTATGTTTTGTTTATATGCGACCTTTCCTGATAGTAGGCGGTCCTAACTTGGAACCGAAGTTAATCAACGTTGAGCCCGTTATATCGTATTTAGCCTTTAAGGAATTTAAAACTTTTTAAATTTAATGTTTTATGAAAGATTTTCTTTGATAGTCTTCGTACTGTTTTCAAAGATGAACTAACGTTTAGTTTTTTTAGATTACGCAGTTGTTGACGTTCAGGACGTTCAACATGCGCTCTATCGTTACGATAGAGAGAGAGTGTATCACGGTTTCACTTTGCAGTAAGAGTAAATCGATTCTGACGTTTCGTTCATTCTTTCTTAACTTAAATGGTTTAAATTCTAAATTAAAGGAACTTTTTATTTGGAAAACCTTTCAGTTTTTTTCCTTTAGCCAAATAACATGTTTTTTTGACGATATATAATTGGGCTCTTCTCTCAGGTGCGAAATCAAGAGAGAAAGAGAGAGAGAGATAGAGACGGAGGGAGAGAGAGGAGAAAAAACGTTCCGTTCAAGCGGGTAACATTGTTCTCGTGTTACTCTCCTCCCTAGTCGCTGTACGGGGAAGAAGGTAAAACGTTTCTAGGGTTTTATTCTTGTCCCCAGGCTATGTGCGGTGAGAGTTTGTAAACGTAGTTTATTTGAACTAGTGTTTAGTCTCTTTCCCAGCCACTGAATTCTTTATCTTTATATGTTTTCTGTTTTTGCTAGTATTAATGAGCTGCATTATACGACTGTTTTCGCAATTACTACCTTTTAATGAAGGGTAGAATTGCGTGTTTCAGGTAGAAATCAGTAAAAGTTTCGATTTCAATGAAATAAGTGCAAAACAGAAAATCGAAGTGATAAAGTGATATGCGCAAAGTGTTACAGTGTTGCGTCCGAGGGTTCGTCTGTTCGTGCCTGTCGTTCACCTAGTCCGGGACCTCTTGCAAGCTCCCAAGCCCAGGGGAGAAGTAATGTCGAACGACTTATGGGTTCGTCACGCCTTGATCAACGAACAGACGTTTCCCTCCGTGGTTTCGGGCGTATCTACCCAAGATCGCCCCACCCACACAAAGACGAGAGAGCCCATTTACTTCTTGTCTGCGGAAGAGCTTTCTCGTAAGAAACCATGGACCAAGGTCTCGCAGCTTATTAAGCGCAAGTCGGTCCCTTCCGCGCAAGTCCAACGGCCCAGTTGTAGCCACTGGGTCAGTTCGGACTCGCTGCAGTCTTCCGACGACTGCTCACCTCCTAAGTGAGGCAAAGCGGTACCGCAACAGGCAGTAACACCGTCTGTTGCCGCACCTGCTACTGTAGACCCTAAGTGGTCTTTGCTGCAGACCATGCAGACACAGTTAACATCTTTAATGCAGGAGTATCGTGCGGAGAAGGTTGACGCTGCACCCGTTAGCCTACAACCAACCACGGTTGTGCGTTCAGTTGACGCTGAGGCTACCTTCTCCCGCTCTCCGGCTGTGAGAGTTCCACCACCCATGCGCAGTGTACCCTGCCAGCCGCACGTTGACGTTCACAGACGCACGGAACCCTCCGTTGACGTTCGCGAGTTACCACAACAACAGGAGGGTGGAGTTAAGTTGCTTTGTTTTGACGCTGTGCGTCAACCTCCGCATTCTAGAGTTGTTTTGACTGCTCAGTATAGACAGTCAAAGCAGTCTCGAGTGAACACTGTATGTCCTCACGCACCTGTTGTGGTTGACAGTTCAGTTGTTGACAGTTCACAGACTGTCAAGCAGTTACATGACGTTGCCTTCTGGTCTGCTACTAATGCACCAGTGCTGTATGTCCTCACGCACCTGTTGTGGTTGACAGTTCAGTTGTTGACAGTTCACAGACTGTCAAGCAGTTACATGACGTTGCCTTCTGGTCTGCTACTAATGCACCAGTGAGAGACTCACTGAGATAACCTAGCTTTTATCGGACAAGGTTCCTGTAGATGAGAAAGTGCTGTTCTCCCTCCTACTGATATTCCTTTGAGGACTCTGTCATTTGGAGAGGAGCCTTAAGCTGCTTAGCCTCCTATGGACTTTAATTAAATCATGATAATTTTTTAAGGATCTTCGTCCGGATCTTGTAACTGCTGCTCCTCGTTCGCCTAAACGTCAGAGCTTACACTAGGCCTAGCTACTTCGAAGCCGTTGTTGTTAAGCTAGTGCTCTCTCGCTCTCCTAGAGAGCGTTACGTTGGCTAGGCGACTGGTTTTTGCACCAGGAGGAGTTTTAGGGATACAGCCTTTGATTTCCCTTCTTTTAAACTGGCTTATAGAGCGAGAGTCTGATAGGACACGAGAGAAGTTCTCGGCTTGGGAGTTCATGCCTCTGCCCAGATAGACTTCTCAATTCTGGTAGACTCGCCCTGGCGCCTAGCCAGGAGACGCTCCAAGTTGTTTACAGGTCAACTTCTCAACTTTTGTCGAGCCTTTGAAGTTTTGCTGTTCTATTATGTCACACATAACAAGGCTTCCAGGGATGGTAAATGGTTCCGCCTCAGTCGCTAACCCCGTCTGTTGCCACACCTGCTCCCGTAGACCCTAATGGGCTTTGCTGCAAGACATGCAGTCCAAGCTTGTGTCCTTGATAGAGGACTTAAATGCGGAGAAGAACCTTCTGGCCAACAACCTTCCAACCGGTTGGTTGTGCGCCCTGTTGACGCTGAGGTATCCTACTCGCGTCTGCCAGTTGAGGTGGTTCCTCCACCGATGCGACCCAGTGTGGGTTGCCAGTCGCACGTTGACGTTAAGCGACGCTCGGAGGTGGTTGTTGACGTTCAGTATGTCACTAGGAAGACGTTCAACAACCAGCAGAGGTGACTTGTTGTGACGCAGTGCGTCAACCTCAGCAACCCGGTAGGGTGTTGACTGCACAACCCAGACAGTCTAGACAGTTCGGGTTGACGCTGTACTTCCTCGCGCACCCATGGTTGTTGACAGTTCACAGACTGTGCAGCAGTGCCATGATATTGCGTCCGGCTCCGTCACGCATCCACCAGTGCGACCGGATTCAGCGAGTCAGACGTTGCCCACTCCGTTGCCGTTTCCTCATCAGATTCGGATGAGGAACCCTCTGATGAGGACGTTGCTGAACAAGACGATCAACCCTCAGCCCTGCTATCCATCCAGAAGATGCTGAAGAAGGAACGCTGCCCAGTCAGGCTGTGGATGAGTCTGGTAGGGACACTGTCATCCGTGGATCAATTTGTGTCACTAGGAAGACTACACCTCCGTCCTCTTCTATACCATCTAGCTTTTCACTGGAAAAAGGACAAGACGCTAGAAGCGGTCTCTATCCCGGTTTCCGGAAAGATAAAGTCTTGTCTGACTTGGTGAAAGGACTATATCAACCTTAGAGAGGGTCTTCCCCTGACTGTTCAGACTCCCAACCACGTTCTCTTCTCGGACGCATCGGACGTAGGCTGGGGTGCGACATTAGACGGTAGGGAATGCTCGGGATTATGGAACTCGAATCAAAGGACAATGCATTTCAACTGCAAGGAGCTACTGGCAGTACGTCTGACCTGGAAAAGCTTCAGGTCTCTCCTTCAAGGCAAAGTGGTGGAGGTGAACTCGGACAACACCACGGCTTTGGCGTACATCTCCAAGCAAGGAGGGACCTACTCTCTGACATTGTACGAGATCGCAAGGGACCTCCTCACCTGGTCAAAAGGTCTAGACATTTCACTAGTTACGAGGTTCATCCAAGGCAACTTGAATGTCATGGCAGATTGTCTCAGTCGGAAGGGACAAATAATTCCAACAGAATGGACCCTCCACAAGGATGTATGCAAGAGACTTTGGGCCACCTGGGGCCAGCCAACCATAGATCTCTTCGCAACCTCGATGACCAAGAGGCTCCCAATATTTTGCTCACCAATCCCGGACCCAGCAGCAGTTCATATAGATGCCTTTCTACTAGATTGGTCACATCTAGATCTATATGCATTCCCTCCGTTCAAGATTGTCAACAAGGTACTGCAGAAGTTCGCCTCTCACGAAGGGACAAGGTTGACGCTAGTTGCTTCCCTCTGGCCCGCGGGAGAATGGCTCACCGAGGTACTTCGATGGCTAGTAGACGTTCCCAGAACACTTCCCCTAAGGGTGGACCTTCTACGTCAGCCACGCGTAAAGAAGGTACACCAAGGCCTCCACGCTCTTCGTCTGACTGCCTTCAGACTATCGAAAGACTCTCGAGAGCTAGAGGCTTTTCGAAGGAGGCAGCCAGAGCGATTGCTAGAGCAAGGAGAACATCCACCCATAGAGTCTACCAATCGAAGTGGGAAATCTTCCGAAACTGGTGCAAGTCAGTATCCGTATCCTCGACCAGTACCTCTGTAACTCGAATAGCTGACTTTCTCTTATATCTGAGGAAAGAACGATCTCTTTCAGCTCCCACTATCAAGGGTTACAGAAGCATGTTGGCATCAGTCTTCCGTCACAGAGGCTTAGATCTTTCCAACAATAAAGATCTACAGGACCTCCTTAAGTCTTTTGAGACCACGAAGGAGCGTCGTTTGGTTACACCTGGTTGGAATTTAGACGTGGTACTAAGATTCCTTATGTCAGACAGGTTCGAACCGCTACAATCAGCCTCCCTGAAAGATCTCACCTTAAAGACTCTTTTCCTGATATGCTTAGCCACAGCTAAAAGAGTCAGTGAGATTCATGCCTTCAGCAAGAACATCGGATTCTCATCCGAAACGGCTACATGCTCTACAACTTGGTTTTCTAGCCAAACACGAGCTGCCTTCTCGGCCTTGACCAATATCGTTCGATATTCCAAACTTATCGTATGGTTGGAAATGAACTAGAAAGAGTCTTATGTCCTGTAAGAGCTCTTAAGTTCTATTTAAAACCTTTACGAGGCCCGTCTGAAGCTTTATGGTGTTCAGTTAAGAATCCATCTTTGCCTATGTCAAAGAATGCTTTATCCTATTTTATCAGACTGTTAATACGAGAAGCTCATTCCCATCTGAATGAGGAAGACCAAGCTTTGCTGAAGGTAAGGACACACGAAGTTAGAGCTGTCGCAACTTCCGTGGCCTTTAAACAAAATAGATCTCTGCAAAGTATAATCGACGCAACCTATTGGAAAAGCAAATCAGTGTTCGCGTCTTTTTATCTTAAGAATGTCCAGTCTCTTTACGAGAACTGCTACACTCTGGGACCATTCGTAGCAACGAGTGCAGTAGTGGGTGAGGGCTCAACCACTACAATTCCCTAATTCCATAACCTTTTTAATCTTTCTCTTGAAATGTTTTATTTTGTTTTTGGGTTGTCCGGAAGGCTAAGAAGCCTTTCGCATCCTACTTGATTTGGCGGGTGGTCAAAGTCATTTCTTGAGAAGCGCCTAGATTAGAGGTTTTGATGAGGTCCTTTAGTATGGGTTGCAACCCTTCATACTTCAGCTCCTAGGAGTCGCTCGGCATCCTATGAGGATCGCGAGGCTCAGTAAGGAAGACGTACTTAAAAAGGCAGAGTAATTGTTCAAGTCGACTTCCTTACCAGGTACTTATTTATTTTATGTTTGTTATTTTGAATAACTGCTAAAATGAAATACAAAATACTTAGCTCATAATAATGTCAACATGTAATGCTGGTCTCTACCCACCCCCCTGGGTGTGAATCAGCTTATATGATCACCGGCTAAGTTTAATATTGAAAAATGTTATTTTTATTAATAAAATAAATTTTTGAATATACTTACCCGGTGATCATATATTAAAGGACCCTCCCTTCCTCCCCAATAGAGACCCAGTGGGCCGAGGAGAAAATTGGTTCTGTGTTGACATGGAGTACTTGAGTACCTGCTCGACAGATGGCGCAGTTGATGTACACCCCCACCTGTATAGCGATCGCTGGCGTATTTTGTCCTTAGGTTTTTCTGTCGGGCAGTAGAGCTGACAGCTTATATGATCACCGGGTAAGTATATTCAAAAATTTATTTTATTAATAAAAATAACATTTTTTATAGCAGTTTTTTGCAAGGACGTACCAGTACGTCCATGGGGGTAAAGGGATGGCTTTTGTGAAACGTACCAGTACGTCCTTTGGGGGTAAAAGGGTTAAAAAGTTTTGCATCAATGACATGCTAATTCTGTTAATGTTTCATTGATGCAGCTCTTGTAAGTTATAGTGACTGCAAATCATCAATCATTTTTTAGATTTTGGGCAAAATTTTAGACAGTAGCTATGTTTTCCATTGGAGTACAGTAATTGAACTTGAAATTTACTAGCATATAATAGCAGGAAATTAATTCGTATACAAGTTATTTTATATTAAGTGCATCAAACATTGGGAAAATTGAATGCAATATATATAGCTACGGCCAAATCGTTTTTAGTTTCAAGGGCTCTCTCATTTACATATTTTAGAAACTAGTTATTTCTGTGATGCTTAATTTTTTAGCTATAATACTTACGGTAATATTGCAATACTGTATAAAGTATATTCTCAGTGAAAATATGCATTAGTTATGATTATTATACTGTATATATATATATATATATGGGAAACTGAATTTTTCTTTCTAGTTCATCTTCAATACATTCCCACCTTTTTAGGATATATCATTAATCCAGCAGTATTAATTATTGCCAGCATGTAGTTGTATCTTAATTGCCATTTGCCATTAGGTTTTTATATTAAAGGACACAGCCATTCCTAATTATTTTTCTTGCAAAAGTTATATATACATGGTGCAGCTGCAAGAATTTCTTGGTTTATTTTGCACAGGAAAATTTTCTTAATTCTTACCAATATTCCATTGATGCAGTTTCATGAACAAAAATTTGCAAGAAGTGACGAACATCTTTATATGATATACTTTTATACTTTAAACAGAGAAAGGAGTCAAGTGAAACTCATAGGTCTACTCTTAGAAGGTCACAATCAATGAAGAACTTGAAGCAGAGGTCATCTGATGTACCTGTATCATATCAAAAAGGAAAGCTGCCAAGGTGAGGTTGTTACTCAACTTGTTGAAATCATAATCACTATTGGTTTTTTTTTCTATTTTTTCTTTGTGGAGATGCACATCTGACAAGTTCTCGCTATTTATTTTAATGTAACAAGACTTTGTTCCTATGTGAAATACAAGCCTTTATCATTTAAATGGGTTTACTCCATTGCTGATTTTGGCTAATATCAGGATTAAGGAAATCGTAGGATTCTGGTAAAATTGTATGGTTGCCAGATCTCCCCCATGCAGGGTAGGAGCGGCTGAGTTAGCGGGACTCTTACCACTTAACTCCTGGTTGTCATTAGAATTAGATGTTGCTTCGACCGTAGTCCGTACTACGCTTTGCTTTGTCCTTTTTCATTACTTTTAAGGAAATTGTGATCGTGTGTTTTTCAAGTGAATATGAGAACCTGCCCCAGTCTTGGTGGTAGTCCTTGTCACCTTCATGAGCCGAGTGAAGGTAGATACCTGTCCTTTGTGTACTGTGTGTTGGTAAGCGATGCTACTTTTCCTCTGCTTGTGATTTTTGTAAGGATTGGCTCCCCTCTCAATGGGACAAATACAATAGTTGTTGGATGAAGGCAGCTAAGAGGGATCAATCTCCTTCTGCTGCTTCCCCTGCTGAAAGTAAGAACCAGAAGCCTTCCTTCCTGACTCCTGATCTTTCTCTTTCGGAGCCTTCCTTATCAGAGTTTCCAAAAAATCCTATACCCCAAGGAGCGGCTATTTTGTGCCTAATTTAGTAGATGTGTTATCACCCATGGGGGTTGGTGAACCAGAAATCTTACACAGTGATGTAGATCCTTTGTCTTCAGCTCTTTTACTACCAGAGCAAGAAATGTTACAGATTCGGTTAGTCTCACCAACTTGTATGAACCTTGGCAGGTCTCCAACTTCCCCCTATGAGTGTAATTAACTTGAGGGAATGCGTTTTTGTTTCAGACTTTACAGATAAGAGTTTTTTCCTTTCCAATGCAAGAACACTCCCCCAGTGAGAATTTTAAAATAATCGCCTAAATATACGCCTCCGTGAACCCCATACCGAGAGGTAACAGGTCACCCTATTTTACCAGGTACAAAAACAACTTTGTTAGAAGAAGCTTGCTATTCTCCTATCCTCACTCACAACGATTGTGACTCTCCTTTAGAGGTCCTAAAGGTAACTTTTCCCCTTAAAAGTAAGCAACTAGTTTCTTTCCAAAAACCACTTCATTTTCAAATTTTTCAGGTATCCCTTGCTAAGAATTACAAACCTGGTTGCATTGTCCAAGTGCTAGCGCAACTTTAGCTCTGCAACCACAGGGTCACAAACTAGTTCCACGTTCACTTTCAGGTACAAACAGCGTTCTTTTTATATGCTTCAGTCAGGGAACGCGGAAAGAAATTTTAGCCCATCATTATGTATACACACCGCCATTCCATATCGCTTGCAAGCGGGATACAAGGCCGCCATCTCATGAGCAACAACAACTCGTATTGACTTGATGGGAACAAGTTTTCCATCCTCTACGCGATTAACCTATACCCTTCCAGCTTCTACTATGCTTATCCCTAGATCAGTTAAAATAGCTACAGGTGATATTATACCAAATCTCAGACAAGCACAGATTTTTTTAGAGGAAATGGGCAGAGGAGCCATACCCATCTTTTCGTCGTGTCACACCGACTATGGATTTTTGAGATGGTCCTTTCCTTAAGAGACGAGAGGTCAGATTCCTTGCCATATTTTTTGGCAAAGAGATTTAGACATTCTTAGTGGGATACACCAAATCGATCCTTTTCTTCCCCACAGGTTTCTAGTTCAGAGATGGGAAGAGGAAACCCTCTCTCCCTTCTCCCTCACATTATGTTCATAGATCTCGCACTCATTTTGATCGGAACCCTCCTCATTTTGGATATATTGGTTCATCTTATTCTTCAAGCCGTAGGGGAGAGGAAAGATATTTCAGGCAGACTGAAGAATTCAAAACCTTTCCCGAACAAGAGTCAAGTACTTACGTGATAAGTCAAGAGTACTAAAGGTCCTGATATGACTACAATCACAATCGACGACTCTCCCGAACAAATTACAGACACTATGATAGATCCCTCTAGAGCTCCTCCTTTAGAGGTGTCAACATCAGGTCCTGAAGAGAGCTCCGATTTTTTAAAATTATGAGTCTGATTAGGTGTATACGGGGGCTGGGGAACTGGCAAGTTCTCAAGTTTTAGGTGGACATTGTACAATTGACAGAATTTGTGGTACCATTGCCAATTAACCAAAACACGTGTTAGTAGTTGAATAAACCAGAGTTTGATTCAGAGAACTTGCCGAGGTTGTGTTGATCCTCAAAACTGCCACTGCCTCCTTTATCAAGGCATACCCAAGATATGGTTGATTAATTTGTATTACATAGTGCTGAATGGCCATTGATGCCCCAGTGCTTGGCTTCAGGCCTAAATATTATAATCCATCCAAAGTCCCCTTCCAACTCCATCCTTATTCTCAGCTTTTGAGGTGGGAAATATGGAAGTTGCTGCCATGTCAGCCTTCCAAGCATGTGTATAGTTGTTTGCCATTTCAGAAGACCTTAGCGATGGCGAAATTAAAAAGCAGAATTGGTATGTTCAGGTACAAAAGCCTTGAAGTTTTTTCTTCACCATATAACCTCCATTTGTGGTCCCTGTATCCTTAAAATGAGATATGTAGTACTTACCAAATATAGTAAACAGATGACACAGAGGGCTGGTCCTTACCTAAGAAATTCCAGCATTATAAAACATCTTACCCCCCCCCCCCTACAAAAGTAACAGCAGCAGTGGAAAAGTGTGAGAACTAGCCCATCTTCAAAGAATGGTTGCAGCTTCTCTTTTTCCAAGTCCATGCCAAGCTTCTATACCATCTCCTCTCAAACAGGTACCACAACATAGGCCCGAGAATAGTTCCTCCTTTAAAAAACAGGATACAGCAGCTCCCTCTCACTGTAGAGATTAAGCCTCCAGCCAAGGGGCAGAGGTTCCTGTTGGAGAAGGCATATCCCTGGGCAGTAGAAGTACTAAGCTCAGGGTATTGCGTCCCGTCCATGTCCAGTGGTCCCGCCTTTTTATATGAAGGGATCACAGAAAACCTTTTGCCAGGGGAAGAGGTGCCTCAAATACTCAGGAAGAACATTATAGCGGAAGTCTTAGACAGGTCTCCAGGTTTCTTCAGCAACGTCTTCCTGGTAGAGAAATTGACAGGATGCTGGAGACCTGTCATAGACTTTTCACACTTTAGCCAGTTAGTGCTTCAAATGAGGTTCAAGATGGAGACACCTAGTACAGTAATTAAAGCCGTCACAAGAAACAACTTCCTGCTGACCATAGACCTGAAGGATGCCTATTTCCAGTTAATCCAAGGTCAAGGAAGTACTTAATATTTCCATTTCAGAAAGAAAGTATACCAATTCAAGGTGCTATGCTTCAGTCTGTCCACAGCACCACAAGTATTCACTCGCTTGTTCACTCTGGCTTCCTCGGGCACACATCAGGGGAATATAACTAAGTTACCTGGGCGACTGGCTTCTTCTAGCAGAGTCAAAATCACAACTCCTTCACAGGGACCTCTTTCTCAATTTTTATCAAGAGCTGGGGGTTTGGCTAAACTAGGAGAAGTCCAGCTTATGGTACTTAGGTATGGATATGGAATCATCTCAAGCTAGGGTTTACCCACCTTAATTTCTGGAAATGCATTTCCTTCCACTACACTTATGACATAAGCTCCTGGGCCATCTTTCCTCCAAAGAGAAACTAGTACCCTTTGGAAGGCTGCATCTTTGCTCTTTACAATGGGCACTAAAGATCCAGTGGTCAAAGATATCAGATCCCCCATCTGCTCTATTAAAGATCCCCTGAGATTTGAAGGCAGGCCTCTCATGGTGGTATAAAGAAGAATCTATTAGCTGGATCTCCATTATAGGTTCCAATTCCAGAATTTCTTCATTTCTCAGATGCTCCTTGCCAAAGGTGGGTAGCCCATCTAAGGAAGAAACAGATCTCAGGTTCATGGGCACAAGAAGACAAGAAGCATTACTCCACTTTTCAGAGACAATCAAAAGTTATTCGGTAGTGATGATAAGCGACAACACGACTAGTGACTTGCATCAACAAACGGGACTCTGTATCCCACCTGCTTTGGTAGCTAGCAGTGGGAGTACAACATAGGTCCAAGTAAATGCTGTTCACCCTTCAGCATGGTCTATTCCAGGGAAGAGGAATGTAATAGCAGACAATCTGAGCCAACTAGGGACTATAGTTAGTTCTAAATAATCTGTGAATTCTCAAGTGGAAAAAAGTCTTTTGACTTTGTTCTATAATCAAGGAACCCCACAAACTCAGTGTATTGTTCCCCAGTTCCAGACTCGGCTATTGTGATAGAGGATGCATTCCAACCTCTGTGAGACACAATGGAAGTTTATGCCTTTCCCCCATTCTGCCTGATCCATCATGAACTGAGCAAAATTAGGTTATAAAAAAATCTAAGAGTAATGCTGGTAAAGTAGCCCTCACATGGACTGGTACAGTAGATCCCCGGGGTACGGCGTCCCCAGCTTACGTTTTTTTCACGTTACGGTGTGGAATACGATGTTTTTTCGTCCCCTTGTTATGACACTTTAACCCACCTTACGGCATCGAATTCCAAAATTCAAACTACGCGTACGATTGTGCGAGTCACTAGCCTACCACCACGCTCATACGTCACTAAGAAGCTGGTCTGCTATTGGTCGGCGTCACGGTGTCACTAAGATGCCGATACGCTATTGGCCGAAATCCCTCCCACAATGCCTGAGAGAGATGCTGCCTCTCTCTCTTTGTTATAGGCGCGCTCAGTTCAGAATCTCGTGCGCGTTTCGTAAAGACTTGATCTCGTGCGAGTGCTTGCGATATCGTATTTTTTGTACATTTTAGTGCTTAATTCTAACTTTAATTTGTTAGCCATGGGTCCCAAGATTGCTAGTGATGTTAAAGGGAGAAGTAAGAAGATGATTATTATGGAAACGAAACTGGATATAATAAAGAAATACGAAGAAGGCATGCGCATCGTTACCCTCGCTAGTACGTATGGCTGTAACCAGTCTACGATTGGTACAATTATCAAGAACAAGGAAGCCATTAAAGCAAGTAAGTCTTCTAAAGGCATGGACTGTCCTTGCCAGTGGAAGGACCTCAATCAACGACGAGATGGAGAGACTCCTTCTACTATAGATTAAAGAGAAGGAAATCGCTGGTGATACACTCACGCAATCAGTAATTTTGCACAAGGCGAGCGCCATCTTCGCCAATCTCGTGGAAGCCCAGAGAGACGGCGGAGACGAAGGAACGTCGCAGCAAGCCCCCTAAGAGTTCAAGGCTTCTCATGGGTGGTTTGATCGTTGTAGGAAGAGGACTGGTATTCACTCAGTCGTCAGGCATGGAGAGGCGGGCAGTTCTGAAAAGAAAGCAGCAGAAGAATTCCTCAAGAAGTTTGAGAAATTAATTTCCAGAGAAGGCTACATTCCTCAGCAAGTGTTTAACTGTGATGAAACTGGCCTTTTCTGGATGAAAATGCCCCACCATACATATATCACAGCTGAAGAAAAGAAACTTCCTGGCCATAAACCGATGAAGGACAGACTTACGCTCGCATTTTGTGCAAATGCCAGTGGGGACTTAAAAATTAAGCCCCAACTGGTATACAACTCGGAGAATCCTTGTGCCTTCAAGGCGCAAAATATCACGAAGGAGAGGCTCTCGGTATTTTGGAGGTCTAATGCCAAGGCCTGGGTCACGAGGACCATATTTATTGAGTGGATAAATGTCTGCTTCGGTCCTGCTGTCAAGAACTTTTTAGAAGCGAACAATCTTCCTCTCAAATGTCTCCTGGTACTGGACAATGCCCCTGCTAACCCTCCTGGCCTCGAGGACATCATTCATCCTGACTTCTCCTTCATCAAGGTTCTCTATCTGCCACCAAACACCACCCCTCTCCTCCAGCCTATGGACCAGCAAGTGATTGCCAACTCTAAGAAGCTTTACACGAAGCATCTGTTCAAAAGATGCTTCGAAATGACCGAAAGCACTCAACTCACCCTCCGTGAATTTTGGAAGGGGCATTTTGACATCGTTCAATGCCTGAAGATGATCGACACAGCGTGGAATGAGGTTTTTCCCACACTTATATATAGTATTATACAGAAAACATTTTCATATTTATGAAACTTTCTTTGTGTACAGTACATAGTAGTAAAAAGTATATAAGCAGTTACAGTAAACATTTATTAAAAGTTATTTAATTATAAAACTACTTTAATATCTTTCTGTTTCTTTTGTAGGGCTGTTACTCAGTCACTCACCTTTTGTTCATGAGGCTGACACCTTGACCTTGCCTCTCTTACGAGCCAGTCAAGATTGTCTTTATTATTATCCTTTGGACAATGGGTCTGGCAGACACCTTATACACTAACACATCCTCCCTCCTAAGTTCGACTCCAACTTGAATGTTACAGTTTGTATTTAACGCAGGAACAACCTACAAAGTTATTAAAATGATTCTTATTTTTCTTAGCTATACAAACCTGAGTCATTTAATAAATAGTTCCCGCCTTATCCACCCTTCAAGTCTTGACCACGAGAAAGCAACGCGTTCTGTTGACTCGGTTGCTTTTCCACTGAGTGTGTGGGATGCTGGTAACCATGCAATTTTGTCAGAATCCCACAATTACAGTACCTAAATTCTAGTCATAGCCTAAACAGTAACAGAGTAAGCATTTAAATGACTCGGTTTGTGTAGTTGGTAGAAATTCAAATTATACATTAAAATTTATAGTATTTTTATGATGTCAAGAAAATGGGATAAGGAAACAGCTCTAAGTACATACAGTAGTTTTTTATTAAATGTTGAACATTTTAATGAATTCTTTTGATATATTTATATCTGGAATATACATCTTGGGTTAATTTTTTACTCAAAGAAAAAAAAAACTTGTTATATTCATGTCTTCTACATTATGGTAAATTACTAAATTTTCTAATACTGTAAATGCATTTATTTGAATGTTATGGACTAGTTTAGTGACAGATAAGCTAATTAATATACATCCTCAATTGAAACTTCACAATCTTTGTTTTGTTAATTTTACCCACATGGAAAATTTATAGCAGTTATAAAAGTTTTATCCTCTCAACTTGCGAATGAATAGTCTAATAATTTATGAATTTATACAAGATTTTAAGGCACAATACTTGAGATACCAGCGGGAACCTGTTCACAGCATTAATAAAAGGCTGGAACCACCTTTCTTTTATTGTTTGTTGGATTTCAGCTACACAACTTTTATATGGTTTTGTTTTTTCAGGTATTTGTTAGCACGTAAAGAAGAAGCCCGTCGCCTTGCAGAAATTGCAAGATCAGTAGATCCTGAATGCCCACCTGGACATGCTCCTTTGCCAGAGTATGAACGTTTAAATACCCTTCATTTACTCAAAAAAAGTAAGGAAAAATATTTTTATTCACCTCTGTTAGCACTTACACATGTTGTTCTAGACTTAAAATTCTATCAAAGAGTACAATAATTAAATCTATCCAAGTTGTTCCGGAGTAAATACAAACCCTCCGATATTTATTGGGGTATACTTTCGCCGTAGCTGAAAGACAAGCCATGATAATTTTAGTGAGGGATAACTACCCCATCCGCTAGTTAGCGGGTGGGGGTAGACTCCCCACTCACTCACACCTCTCGGCTAAGTAACCACTTTACTTTTTGGCTCGGTAGAAAATGGACATGCTGCCTTTCTCTCCCACAAAGACTTGCCTTGATTGTTTTTTGTTTAATATTTTTTCTCTCGTGTGTGTTTTCATTTATCTTATACACATATATGCGTGTATATATGTATAAATGAAAATATACTTTTATGTTGTTAAGTACATGTAACTTTAATTACTGTTGACAATGTATCCGGCGGTCCCCGCCGTAAGGGAGTTGTCATTGTTTTGATACTACTCTCCTACCTTGCCGCCCTCCCCTGTGTGGGTGGTCGGCAGGTTGTCAACACTCCTGTGTGTTTGTTTCATTACTTGAGTTAAAGATTATAACAGTTCAGCTCCCTTTCGAGGAATTCTCTTACAAGGAAGGTGACTTATTCCTCGAATAGTTCATGTTATGCAGCAGAGTTATGAATTGTAAATTCATCACAACTTTTAATTCCTTTTTACTGATAGCAGCAACGTAGAAAGAAGACCGATGGCTTCAGCCGCTCCAGTCAATGTCCTGCGCTTCCTGTGGCAGCTCGTAAGCTGCCCACTTTACGAGGCAGCACTCGTTGCCGACCTTCAACTTGAACAAGGCTTGTTGTTGTGAAGCATATAGTGCTGCCAGGAGGTTTGCCTCCAGGAGTTGGAGAACCTTCCCTTACGAGGAAGTGTTAACCTTCCCCGGAGTTGAGCTGCTCCCCCTTTCGAAGTAGAGCTTCCCTACTTCAGCCGTTCAGCAAGCTTTCCTCTTTCGGGAAGAATTGCTGACATCTTGACTAGTTCTGCTTCTGCTATCTCGTCGCCAAAGACGAGTGTATTGCAGTCCGCTTTTGAAATTATCTAACCAGCCATGACTGGCTTTTAAGGTTTCCGATGGCGTCGAAGTCTCCCCTTCTCTCAGCTACTTGCTTTCCTTTCAAGTCATCGTAGATTCCGCTGGCCTTTTCACAGATGATCGTCTCTGTCACGCTATCTCCCGCTAACTGTTTCTCCTTTATCCATATTAAAAGAAGCCTCTTCCATCTCGTGATTAATATCCCTGCACAGCTTGGAAAGGATAGTTAGTCCTTTGGAAGGCTTGGTGCTCTTTATAGCATCCTTCTGCTTGAGGATGGTACATATTGTTGATGTACTCCTCTTATATTGGCGAGCCAGCTCAGTCACGCGTAAACCAGTCATGTTTTTTTATTATTTCATGCTTTTATGTCGATTGTCATCATACGCTTTTTCTTTTCACTACCCTTGTTTGCAATTGCTTGCTTTGGACCCATTGCTTATTCGCTTAATTTGGTACTGATTAATGAAAAAACACTTAAAAAATGCACACACTACGGTCGATGCTCGGAGATAACTTTACTCGATGGAGAACCGACGGGAAAGATTGATCGATGCCGTCCTCGTGAGCAGCCTCTCGCACACTTGACCACCTAGCGGCCGCATAGGGAACGTCCCGTATCCTCTTATCTCGGGGTAAAAATTTGCTCGAAAATTTCCTCGTATCTCAAATTTCTCGTATGTTGGGACACTCGTATGTCGAGGTATTACTGTATATATAATTATGTGTTTAGGGGAAATAAAAATTATTTCCAAATTTGTCATTTTTTCGGCACCAAATACAAACCTTTCAGCTCTTTACTAGTGAGTCTCACCCTTAGGTGGGTGGAAGTCAAAGACCAACTGGCATGTGGCTCTTATCTTATGAGCAGTGGAAGTGAACACCCTATCACCTAACCAACTCCCAATGAGAGAGAACGACCTGAGTAATTGTGCAAAGGTGTGACAGCTAAGCAATGTGACTTCACTTGGCTATCCTTTTCTTATGGCTTTGCTTTTCTTACTTGGATGTTATCCGACTCCCATCTCTCTGGGAGAACAGGGACGTATCAATATATACAGTATGTCTGTATTAGGATACACAAGGAACGATGATACCCACCTACAGTCAGAGGAGGTCAACTTGCAGAGTTCCTCAGTTTGCTCAAGCCTCAAGAGAGAAGAGAATGAAAGGTGTAAGGCCAGTCCTTTCGCCTATCATATTAGACTTATAGCCAGGGAACATCTGCCCTCCATTGACTGCCACTTGTCCTACTAGGGAGCTGAGGTGTTATTGATCACATTTTTGTGCACCCATCACAGGACCTATGGAGAGTGTGTCAAGACTCCTGTGAGTAACGTCTTGTAGGTAGTGGCTGGTGAGAGTAAACCGATGTTTCACACCCCCTTCTGTAAGACCTGCGTCACAATGAAGTTCTTTTTAATGCCAGGGATGTACTAAAGCCCGACGTTATGAGCTCTAGGTCTACAGTAAAGAGGAGGAAAGTCCGCATGGAGGCTCGTTTGGGGACTCTCTTGATATTGAATTCCTTGTGACCCTCCTCTTGACTTTACCTGTGCTGTTGAACAGTCTATTGATCTGTGGTTGAGCTCAAGCAGTTCGTTTAAGGGCAAAATTCAGGAACGGGGTTGAATGTCACTTGCCCTTATCCCCTTGAACGGGCAACACTAAGGACAGATCGTTTAATTCGCGGTCTCTCTTTGCAGAGGCCGGGGTTAAGAGGAAAACCATTTAGAGCTGGGTCTTATTCTTTAGTCTGAGTAAGAGGTTCATAAGGTGATCCTTTCAGGAATTGCAATACTCATACTACATTCCACGGAGGTGGTCTAACTTCTGACTGAGGATGAGATAACTCCAAAACTATGGATGAGGAGAGATAATTTTGTCGATGAGGAAATGTCAACTATATTCAGTTTGAAAGCGAGGCTTCAGGCTGAGCAATAGCCTTTCATTGCTCACAGTTTTCCTCTCTGAGGTATGATAATAAGAATGCTACTATTGTTGGATTAGTGGCACGTAGAGATGCCCATTCCATGACATCAACCACAAAAGATACTCCACTTTGCTTAATAGACAGCGATAGAGGACTCTCGGAAGTATTTAGTCATTCTACTCGCAATTGGTTGCGAAAAACATCGTGCAGTGAGGAGTTGCTGCTGGAAAAACTCCAAGTGTGAAGATGTAGCAAAAAAAATCTAGACATGTGGTTGTTTGAGTAGTTCAGGAAGTGGAGGGAATTCCCTGGGTGCCCTTGTGAGCAGGTGTAGAAAGTCTGGAAACAATTCTGCATGCTGCCACATCGTAGCTATTAAGATCATTGATAGGTTTTGAGATAACCAAACTTTGTTCAGAAGCCTCCTTACTAGCCAGAAGGGAGGAAAACGCATAGATATCTAGGTTGTCCCCCTCGCACCTTTCGTCAGTGTCAGGTAAGCTTTCTCTTATGAAAATGAATAGGCTCGCATGCAAGTTATTTGCCCAAGCATGCAAAGAACCTAAACTCTTGCCAGGCGCTCAGAGGTTAGCAAATAAGGTCTTGTGCACTCGTTGCTTGGTGAAGTGAGGGTTAGTAAGTGCTGTGATACTGTATCTCTCTTTTGTATAGCAACCTAACACTTGCATAGTTACTGGTTACTCATACACAATCAAATTACTTGGGATGTAAGATAAGTTTGGTTAAAAGATTTGGTTATTGTTGCTCTTGAGGGAGACGAATTGAAAATCCCCTCTTGTTATATTAAAGAGACTGGAATAAATCTTTTCACAATCATGCTATAAGGTTTGAAATACCCTCAGGATTAATTTACCTTCTTCCTCAGAAGAGATAAAAGGGTTATGGTAGCAACTAAAATAATTACCGCAAGAAAAAATAATAAAGCAAATGAATGACAGAGAAATACTGACCAGGATAGAACCATGAAAATAAGATCTGTAAATATATTTTGATATATTTTGACTGATCTCTTCTTATGACTCCTACAAAAGGATTGGTTTATAATACAGTAGAACAGCTTGCACAATTTAATATGTGTAGGTCAGGAAACATAAAAAGGGACTGGAGTGCAAGGTTGGTACCTTTCCTTTTTTAAGATGAGAGCTGTAGCAAAGTTGGACGAGTCTGACCCTTCATTGTATATGTTTAAACTTCATAATCTCGAGTCCCATTAATATAGCCTCAATTTCTCTATCCAACTTCTTGCACTTTTAATGTGGAGAGGCTTATGTCGGAAACTTCTTTAGTCTGCATAAGGTTGTTTCTCTGCGATATAATCTGAAATCTAAATAATACGATTAAAATAACTGAATATGGAATAAAAAGAAATACTAAATCTAGTCATAAAATAGAATAAAAATATGCAATTGTATACGATTTGCAATTCTAGCATAGCATGTATTAAATATCACAAAGTAACAACCTTTTATGTCATTTACATTACCATTCCTGCTTTACAATGTTCTGCAATAAACCCTTTTCTTCCAAACCTTCAATTCATTTTCCTTTTTTCATTTCAGGTCAGGCAGAAGTCATGAGAGACTTGTCTACATTGCCTGTTGCTCAAGATACATTAAGAGTAAAAAAGAAAAGACATGATTTGGAAGAGAAATTGATGCAAATAGAGGATGGCCTTAGGATATTTTCACAGCCAAAAGTTTATGTGGTTAATGATGATGAGTAAACATGGCTAAAGAAGTACAAAGTTCTTCATGACAAGTTGTGTAAACATCCTTGTCCCAGGTAATTATGGCAATAACTAAGCTAGTCTACAGTATATGACGATGTGAACATTTTACATTTAGTTTAAAGTCACAGTAATTATAGATTTATTATAAGAATATGATGAGGTGAAGCCAGAGCCATTTTTTATACTTGTGATTTATATGTATATTAAGCATATGCAATACTGTTCTGTAACAGGTAATCTATGAGTGTTGACCACACACACAGGTGATATGTTCCTTTCTCTTTTACATTGGCTGAACATGTAATTAGAGATACTTCACATTATTGGTAGATATGGTTCATAAAGCTACAATTTCTTCTGTGAAAGTAAAATAAAGAAAAATTTATTTCAATTACACTAAATAGTGTAATTAAAGTTGCAAAACATAGTGTGGGATAGTAGTACTTAAGTAAATAAATGAATGAACTGAAATTAGGTGGTCATACTTTAAAAATTTCTATGCCTAGATAATTAAAAAAATAGCAATCTTGTTTGATAAGATGCACACTAAGAGTTGCATAACAGTGAAATTACAGTAAAATGTTTAGAGAACCTTTAGATGTACTTACTTTTGACATATTTGGACGTAATTTGAGTGTTATGCGAAGTCAGTGCTTTTCAGTTGTGGATTTGGTAAAATTATTCTTCCCTACTTGACAAAGGCAAGTTTAAAAAGCTTTTTTAATTTGAAAAGTAGAAGGTTTTTAAGGCTATTACAGGTGTTTGATATACAGTAGATTATTACAGGATTAGATGCTTGTAGTGTGTGTATGCAAGCTTAGATGGTTTTGTGGTCCACAAGTTTTGCTAAAAAGATTGAGCAAATGGGTTATGAATAGCTGTATATTCTCTGTATATAAAAAGGGGTTTGTTCCAACACAGAATATTTACCTCGAACTACTTTCTTAGGAGAGTCTGGAATCTCTCAATCACTGACCAAGAATTTTGCATAGTTGCCCCCCTCTCGAGCGTTCCAGGGCGTAAGGATACTCGCCCAGGTGCAACCCAGGTCACGCGTGTGGCCATGCTTGATACCCAGTTAGCTTCTGGTCGCGGCGTGGATAACATCTTGCCGCTCTCTCGCTTATCCCGGCCGTTCACCTTGTGTTCCCACGTGATTACTTTGTGTTCTCACCCCTTGTTCCACGTGTTCCTTTACCTTGTGTCTCACATATTCCCGTTGTGTTCCTCACCTTTCCCTTTTGTCATTTGTGTTCGATTTTGCCATGGAACCTCAGCGTCGTTGTCCCGGGTCTCAAGCGGGTAAGTCTTGCGGGGCATGGCGCCGCTCTCGCCGCCCGGGGTCGACCCGCATTCCTTGTGTTCCTCGTGTCGGGGCAAGAGGTGTTCCCTGGAGTCTAAGGGCCCGGAGTGTGAGTCTTGGCTGGAGCTCCAATGGGCTCTTTTCGCCAAGAAAAAGAAGAAGGCTTTTAAGAGGTCGACTAAGAAGTCAGGCCTTTCGTCGCCGGTCACGTCGCCCTCGGTCCTGTCGGAGAGAGGTTCTCCTTCGCCTTCCCCTACCCAGGGTAGGGGACTAGGTAAGTCCGTTTCGGAGAAGCGGCCCATTGCCGTTCCCCATGAGTCTAATGTGGGGGATTCTGTGTTGGGGGTCTATGAAGACAAGTGAGGGGTCTGCTAAAGTGGTGGGAGTGTGTGCTTTAGACGAAGGCCAGGTGCCCACAGGACTCGTCATAAGTGTGGATCCGGGGTGGGCGGGGGGCGTTTGTGCGCCCATCCCCACGCCCGTAACGTGCTTTTCAGGTGCAGCATCTTCCGCGGGTGGCCAGGGCATTGGGAAGCGACCCACGGGCGTTTCGGACCCCGACTCAGTCGTTTGGAGGCCCCAGAGGACATCCTTCAGGTCCCCCTTGAGATTGGAGGAGGACATCGAAGGTTGGTTCGACGGTCGTCCCATCACCCTTTCACCCCTGGCACCATCAGCCACACTCCCGCCGGACTTCATGGCACTGTTAACCCTGAATTCCAAACCCAGGACCCCCAGGAGGCTCGTGGTAGAGTCGGAAATTTTCAGTCTCCTCGTACTTCGATGACGGCTTATCCTAAGACTCCTATTTGTCGGATGGTTACAGCGACCGAGACTCTAGGAGGAGATCGAGCCCACACGACAGTCCGCCCAGGAAAAGGGCGAGATCCTCGAAGAGGGACTACCGAAGGAGGTCATCACCGCGGAAGAGGTATGTCACGGTGGTACGACATCGTAGGGATCCAGCAGGTCGGTTGCCGCTCCAGTGCCTGCTGGAGCCGCTCCCGTTGCCCTGTACTGTAGTGTCTCTTCGGCTCCGCCCGCTCGTCGGGGGCAGCCGTTGGCACACTCGTTACTGCCCCGGCCTAGTAAGTCGGCGGCACCAACCTGTGCGGAGAAATCCCGCGGGTTCGGCACAGTAACGTGACTCAAGAGTCTATGGTCACAGCGGTCCCGGCCAAATTTCGGGATTCGCCGCTGCCACGACCATCATCCAGCGTCATCCGGGTGAGCCCGGGAGGGGGTGGACACATGACAGCTACCTCCGCCTCAACAGCTCTACCCGTGACGGAGGCGCCCGCTCCATCATCCTAACAGGAGGAACGGGATGCCTCCATGCCCACGGATCCCTCCGCGTTCGAGGAACCTGCCAACATGGAGGTACGGGTAGTGGACGGTTTAATTGACTGTACAGTGTCTCTTCGGCTCCACCTGCTCGCTGGGAGCAGCTGTTGGCACACTCGTTGCTGCCCCGGCCTAGTAAGTCGGCGGCTCCACTCGTGTGCGGAGAAATCCCGTGGGCTCGGCCTAGTAACGTTACTCAACACTCTCTGGTCACAGCGGTCCCGGCCAAATTTCGGGATTCGCCGCTGCCACGACCATCATCCAGCGTCATCCGGGTGAGCCCGGGAGGGGGTGGACACATGACAGCTACCTCCGCCTCAACAGCTACCCGTGACGGAGGCGCCCGCTCCATCATCCTACCAGGAGGAACGGGATGCCTCCATGCCCACGGATCCCTCCGCGTTCGAGGAACCTGCCAACATGGAGGTACGGGTAGTGGACGGTTTAATTGACTGTACAGTGTCTCTTCGGCTCCACCTGCTCGCTGGGAGCAGCTGTTGGCACACTCGTTGCTGCCCCGGCCTAGTAAGTCGGCGGCTCCACCCGTGTGCGGAGAAATCCCGTGGGCTCGGCATAGTAACGTTACTCAACACTCTCTGGTCACAGCCGTCCCGGCCAAGTTTCGGGATTCGCCGCTGCCACGACCATCATCCAGCGCCATCCGGGTGAGCCCGGGAGGGGGTAGACCCATGACGGCTACCTCCACCCCGACAGCTCTACCCGTGATGGAGGCGCCCGCTCCATCATCCTACCAGGAGGAACGCGATGCCTCCATGCCCACGGATCCCTCCGCGTTCGAGGAACCTGCCGACGTGGAGGTACGGGTAGTGGACGGTTTAAGTGACTCGGGCGAGTGTTCGGTGGAGGAGGTCTTGTCCTACCGTAAGGTGCTTGCTCTCATCCAACGGCACCATAGGTTGGATGAACCTCAACTAACGGCTGCGCGAACTTGGATCTCGGGTTTGGGCAGGATGGTGGAGGATCCTGTGCAGAAGATGACTTCCTTAACCCTGCCTTTAGCCCCCGATGTTGCCATGGGAATGGAACATGTGGACCTGTACGTCTCAGCCCCGGAGAATTCCTTGAGGTCACAGGGCTCAGGCAAACTCCTACCGGGTCTCAAGACCCAGAGGAAGTTCTACGTGCTGGACGGACACCATTCAGGGCCCCGCATGGTAGAAGAAGTGGCAGTTACACTGAACCAAGGCAACTCGGACGAACGTAGCCTTAGCTACGGAGGCCGCCATGATGGAGGTCATCACTCAGGGCGTTGTGAACGTCACCTCTTGGCTGGATTGGTGGGCGTGTACACTGGAGGACTTTCAGATCTCATACGACCTCGCAGTGCCAGACAATCAGGCCCTTCTGAAAGAATTGATCCGCTCGGGGGGTAAAGCCATGAAATTTCTGACACACCAGTCCCTTACCCAGACAGCCAAATGGGTTCTGAGGAGAAGGGACACTATCCTAAACAGACTTTCCCGCAGGCTCCCCGAGCGAGAGACAAATTTCCTTAGAAACTCTCCGTCTCGGCCAAGACGATGTTCCCTCTCCAGACGGTAGCAGAGACGATGGAGAGAGTCAGCAGATTGAAGGTGCCAGCCGAGCCCAGGCAGCAGTTGCCAAGGCGGCCCGTTGCGAGGAGCATTCACCTCTTCATGGCACCAACCTCCGTGGCCCTCCAGGGGGAGTGGTGCTCAACCCCAAACCTACTATAGACCTAAGTTCTCCAGGTCAAGGAGAAGCCGGTCAAACTGCCTTCCTAGAAGGAGATAGGGAGAGAGGCCACCTACACCTTCCCATGCCCCTGGTGGGGGGATGCCTCAATCAGTTTTGGCAAGCATGGCGGGACAACGGGGCGGACCCATGTACAGTTACTGTTCTCAGGGAGGCATACAGGATTCCCTTCCTGTCAGAGCCGCCCCCGCTGATCCCCGATCACCGAGGGGTATGATTAGCTCCCAACGACTCGGAGAAGGCAGCTCTACAGGCAGAGATGGAAGTCATGCTGGAGAAAAGAGCCGTGCAACCCGTGCACGAACCGTCGCCGGGATTCTACAGCAGACTCGTCCTGGTGGAGAAAGTGGCAGGAGGTTGGAGACCAGTAATCGACCTCTCGGTATTGAACAAATTCATCAAGAAGACACCCTTCAAGATGGACACGCCGAAGTCGGTTCTAGCAGCCTTGAGAGAAGGAGATTTCATGATGTCCCTGGATTTCAAGGATGCCTACTTCCAGGTTCCCATTCGCCCCTCCAGTAGGAAGTTTCTCAGGGTAAAGTGGGGGCCCCCAGACTCTTCAGTTCAGGACCCTCTGCTTCTGTCTGTCGACAGCCCCTCAAGTCTTCACGAGAGTCTTCGCCCTAGTCTAGACCTGGACACACAAGTAAGGCTCAAACTCAGACCGGTTCAGGGGAAGCTCCCCACAGAAGATAATTCCGGTGTCACTTCCCTCCAAAAAAGCTCTCCTCTGGTGGTCCGACAGGAGGAATACGTTGAAAGGGATTCCGTTCGGCTCCCCTCCCCCGGAGAGGCTGCTCTTCACGGGCATCTCCTCGAGGAAACAGCAGAGGGGAAATGGTCAGTGGGGGAAAAGGCCCGGCACATCAATCTTCTGGAGCTCATGGCAGTGCAGAGGGCATTGATAAGCTTCGTCCGCCTCGTTCAGGGGAACTCGGTAGCCCTCATGTCCTTCGCCACGTACATCAAGAAACAAGGAGGGCTAAGATCAAGGGATTTGTGCGATCTCACAGCTCATGTCCTGGAATGGGCCAAAAGGAACGACATTCTCCTATAGGCCAGATTCATCCCCGGAAAGAGGAACGTCCTGGCGGACGGGCTAAGCAGGAAAGGCCAAATAGTGGGATCAGAGTGGTCCCTTCACCCTCAAGTGGCACAGGAAGTCCTCCGTCGTTGGGGCTCCCCAGTGATAGACTTTTTCGTCACAAGACTAAACGCGAAGCTCCCCATGTTCTGCTCCCCGATACCGGATCCGACAGCAGCCTTCGAAGACGCCTTCCAGCACCCGTGGGACAACCTCCACGTATACGCCTTTCCCCCCTTCGGGATTATCAGACAGGTGCTCAACAGGTTAAGAAGTCAAAGTCCACAGAGATGACTTTGGTAGTGCCCTGGTGGCCGGAGAGGGAGTGGTTCGTGGATCTGCAGGACCTAGCCATTCCCACGCCGTGGCCCTCACCAATAAGAGGAGACCTGCTAAGTCAACCACACTGCCAAAAGGTGCTCGAAAACCCTCGGGCTGAGGCTACATGCGTGGAGGTTATCAAGCGGGTTGCCAAGGAAGTAAGGGTTCTCGGACAAAACAGCGGATAGGATGTCAGGGTACCTGCGGAGGTCCTCTTGTGTTGTGTACCAAGATATGTGGGCAACCTTTGTCAAATGGTGTGCCACTCAGAACCTTCGGCCCTTGGACGTTTCGGTCCACAACATCACAGACTTCCTGGTACACTTGAGGGATGATCTAGGGGTCCCCATCCCACCCAGCAAGGTGGTTCGAGCAGCGTTAGGGACATGGTATTCCAGCTTAAGGGCATCAATCTAGGGACCTCGCGTCACATCTCGATGCTCATCAAGAGTTTTGAGCAAACTTGTGATCCCCACACCTCGAGGGTTCCCCAGTGGGATGTGGCCAAAGTCCTTCAGGTCCTTTCATGGTCTCCCTACGAACCTCTAAAGATTTTTTAGACTAAGAGCTCACCCTCAAAGCCATATTCCTACTAGGCCTGGCCTCAACGAAACGAGTGAGCGAGCTCCACGGCCTGTCTTTCGAGGTATCCCACTCGAAAGGGGTGGAAGGACATGACTTTCAAGTTCTTGCCGGAGTTCGTAGCAAAGACCCAGAACCCTGCAATTGCTGACCAGAGGTCTCAATTCCGGCTATTCCGCGCTAGGACAACCCTAGTGACCTGCTCTTGTGTCCCATAAAGACCATCAGGAAATACCTTAGTAGGACGGCCAAACTCAGACCGGTGGTGAAGAGTTTGTTTGTGTCCACAGGCTCGGTCAAGAAGGCAGTTTCCAAAAACACCATATCCTTCTGGCTGAGACAGGTTATAAAGAGGGCCTATGAGAGTGAGGGCACCACGGTGCCTGGTACCCCAAGACCTCATGATATTAGAGGTCTTAGCACGACCTTAGCGTTTGGCACCAACATGGCGGTAGGTCAAATCATACGGGCGGGCACTTGGGCTAGGCAGTCCATCTTTACAGTCCACTACCTCAAGGACTATACGAGGAAGTCCTTGGATGCCTTCTCCATCGGGCCAGTCGTTGCGGCCATGCAACAAAATTAGTAGGTTGGGCCCCGGGTTAGCCGTGGGAAGTAATCATAAGCGACAAGTTCCTCCTTACTTCCTAGCTAACCTCTGTCCGTTTCCCGAGACCCCACCCTTTTTTCCCCATCCCTACATGAGAGATAGGGTTTTAGAACACATCAGGTATGGATTTTGAATAAAAGGCGAGTTGTACATAAGGTAGACTTTTGCGTGCTTTCCCCTACTCTCCTGCCTCTCCCTGGGAGTCCCAGAACTAGCCCCCTATCTAGTTCAAGGGCCCCAGCGAGTCTCGAACATTTCAATCTGTAAGCTACTCCCTCCTCCTAAAGTATAAGTATCCTTACGCCCTGCAACGCCCTTGAGAGGCCGCGGAGAGGGGGGCAACTGTGCAAAATTCTTGGTCGGTGATTGAGAGATTCCACTCTCTTAAGAAAGTATTTCGAGGTAAGTATGTTAGGAAAAATACAAATTACTTAGAATTTGTGATTTTGATGAAATTTTTCGGGAGGTTCTGTGGGGTCCTCAAGCACTTTGTGTAATGTATCAATGCGCAAAGCACTTACTGAGTTTGTTAAAGGGTGATCCATGGGTTTAGGCTCAACTGAACACAGCACCTCCAATGCTAAATTAGTCGGCTAACTGATGACTGTCACCGAGAAGCAAAACTAACACAGGAGTTATTGCTAACTGGGCAGTTATTTCCCACCCAGCCATCACCTTTCGTATTCGGAGCAAGACTCGTTTCTGTCCCACTTCCACTCGTAAGTCTAGAAAAGTGGACTTGGGGACTAAAACCATTGCAACAGCAATGTACTCTCATGTACCACAAGGGTAAACTCACAATAACCAAACAAGCATCCAATACATGATGCAAAAATGAAAAGAATAGACTAACAAATCTAACTCAAGAGAAAGGTCCCAGGGAAAGAAGCTAGATGATCATCATGGTGCCTCTGCCAAGGAACTCAGTTGAGGATCTCTCTTCTTTTACTCTATATCAATCTAAAGGGGCCAGAAATTAGCCAAGCACCACATATGCATGTTGAACAGCTTGAAAATATGCTGTCCTGCCCAACCCATAAAAGAAATGTTAATGAAGCAATTTTTCTCCTATTGTGGGTTTTAGGTATGGAGAAAGGATCAGCTTTTTTGATGAGGGAGGTCATGAGAACACTTACCAGGCCCTGTAGCTAGGGACTTCTTGGTCTGGGTATTTTGAAACAGAATACCTTCTCAAGATGTGGATATCTGCAAACATGATTGCAGGGTACATCATATACACACGGCAGGTTACAATCCTTATAGAAAATAAGAGATAAAGAGGTTCCAGCCTCTGAAGACTTAATTTTTGACCAAAAATAGAAGACCCAGAGTTAGAATCAGGAGACTATCAGGAGTGATGGCAAGAAACTGCTGTTCTTTACAGGATGCTGGACATTCACCAACTCTTGCTTCATTAAAAATTTGAGCACTATAAAGTGACCAAGATATTGGAGGAGTTGGTACGGATGATCACTTCAAAGGAAAGGACCGAGTAATCTTGTGAAACATGTCTGTTCAAATCCACATTAAAGGCCATTAAGTTCCTTCAATGCTGATTTGTATGACAAGATTGTGATGGGTTTCTTAAAAAAAGTTCTGGTACTGTTTTCCTTCAGGAAAGCTATCCATACCTTCACCACTAATAGATATTGTCTTTGTGGACAAAGACTATTTACAGCCCATTAAATGAGTCACATTGTACACTAAAAATTCTTTACTGCAAATATGTTGAGAAAATCCAAGCCTGGAGATTTTGGGCCAGAAAGGAGGAACAACATATTCTGACTACAGTATACTGTACTCTATGATACAGTTGTAATGACTGGTAAAATTAATAAAAAAAATCTTAAGTCCTGGGAGAATTTGCGACTAACTTGTGTTTAAGAAAGCATATTTTCAAGCTGCTCATACAAGCTAGTAATCCAAATACGCAATGACCTGAAATCCCTGGAACTACAGTGATTTGATCACCGATTGCTAGTTTTGTACTGGATATTGAGGCTGAATCGCATTACTCGGAACCTGTAACACTCCTTGTAAGCTGATACCTTTGATAAGGTCGAAAGTGGGGAGCTATAGGGATATCCTGAGATTTAGATCCATCGTATAGATTAAATCTCCTTGTAGTAATTAGCAGACATACGTAATGGTAGTCATCTTAAATGTGTCAAATCTTATTTACTTGATGGTAAGGGATAAAGTGAGGATCACTTTTCTCTTTAAAGAGTCTTTCTTCAAGACACAAACAGTCTACCCTATAACTTTAGGATGGCATTTTGTCCTGGAAGATTTTTTGTTGTGGAGGAAGTATGGACAAACCCAGACCTTTTGAGACTACTCCGTCCCCTCCAAGAAAAGTTCTCGAAAGCAATGGAGATGACCCCCCAATTTGAAGACAGTGTTGAAGTCCTTTTAATTAGTGAAATGAACCAGAAACCTGACCACTTTTAGCCTGCTTCCAGCTCCTCTTCCTCCTCTGAAAAAAATCCCAAAAGTACACAGAACTTGGGTCTCTCCCTGAGAAGGTTGTTGTTGCAGCCTTTTATCATCTCGAAGGAACTTATTGCAAACTGGGATGACCTGGGTGGAGCCTGTTATACTGGTGTTTTTTCTAGGCTGCTTCTGAAACTATCGCTAATCTCCATTATACAGCAGACCCTTATAATAGGAAGTTTTCTTCTTTAGTGGAAAAGTATCAATCCTTTAATCCACTTCATCAAATGGAATATCAATACCTTTATAATGAAAAGCCATCATACAAGACAGACTTACATCCTATGACAGATTGCCATTAGTTTCTTGTCGAGTCTCCCTCATCATCATCTATACCAGAAACAACTCCAACAGACTCCTCCCTCGCCACCAAATCCAAATGACAAAAATATGGAGGGTCAACTTCCACTGGAGTATACACAAAAATGAAAACCTATGGGTTCATTGACCACAAGATCTCCCAAGCTGGAACTTGGAGGGAGTATTAAGAATTTGCAAACTCTGAAAGGGTATATCCTCGGATAGAACCGCCATGGAGCAAGTGTATTAATATCGCAACTATTTTGGTAATAGTCATCCACAGAATGACACAAGCTTATAATAGGTATCCACATAAGACATAAGGTTGCCAGTCCCAGTAGGAAAAGTAACCTGCCCAACAGAAATCAATAGCTAAACTAGCAATCTGGCCAAAACCAAGGAGGGCATCCAGAGGTTGCCTCCACGGGAGACCGAAGTTTTTTTTTGCGGGACCTTAAAGTGACTTCCTCCTCTTCAGTGTTTAGATCATCCTCATCCTCCAACCAAAAATAGTCTTCTTGGTTTGGGACCAGGTCCACCTAAGCCCTCAATGCCAAAACTAATGCTGTTGGGCAGATGAAACTTCTCAAGTTCTTTACTTAGCAAATATTCAGATAATACAAAAGCAGAAAAAATTGCACATTCTCTCAAGCCTGCTGATAACCTTAGCTGTATGAATGTGGACTGCATGTAGACAGGGAAACTTTCAGGATCTCTAGCTCTAACCCCCAAGATGCACAACAGTTGCTATGACAGCAATATCGAATGTGACTCGACCAAGGATATGCCACGTTTACTGTTTCACCTTGCTAAGGTACTACTGTGCGGTGAGGTTTGGGACTTTGATTACTGTTTACCTATTATTGCATTTTTCAATGCAATGTAAGTTGAATATCAACTCATCAGCAAATGTAATCATTACATTACTGTGGCTTTTTATAACTATATTTTTTAAAAGTAAATTAATATTAAACAATACAGTACAGGTACTGGAAATTATTTAAATGAAAAGTCTCTCCTCCCAGGGGAAACATACCAAGGAAAAATACTTGACTGTTGTTGAACATCTGTGAAATAGCAGCATACAATTGCTTACATGGTTACAAATTTATTTTTGTAGTTTTATATACTGTATATAAACCTCCCTTGATGTTCATATTACTTCTCACAAAGCTTTCTTATATAGCCTATAGACTTTTACTCTTCCAAAAAAATTCCTATTTTACTTTCAATAGGCATAGGCCTCTAGTATAGTACCGAGACATTCTAGCATATAAGGCCAATAACCATGGCAAAGGTAGACCGCACCATCTTCTGTCATTTAGTCATTGAGTATTTCTCGCTATAGCAAGTCTACTTTACTTGGTTGTAATTTCTCCACACATAAGCAATCATAATTTGCTTCCTGTGTTTCAAGGCAGGGGCAATCCTGTAATCTAAACAATACTTGTGAAAAATGTGTACGCCTTACTATTTTGATATTTCAACTATGTCAAGATAGGGGCAGGACAAAAGATTAAAATGAAAGGGTCCTTTACAAGTATGTGATTAAAAAAATACAGTAATTTTTTCCATTTTCATTGGGTATGGGAAAGCCTACATTCTGAGCTGTTGGTGCTGTCTGGGGTCAAAGAGGATTATTAAATCTCTGTCCTTCGATCCTACCATTATATCAATAGTGGCATATCATACGATATCTGTGACACGTGTTCCTACATTAAATAAATATCTCAAAGGTTTCAATAAGGGCTAATCAATAGCATCTTGTTTTTCATGGATGGACAGGATTGTTGTTACTTTTGGTAACTGGTTGCCTTTTAAACTGTATTTGAGAAGAGATTTTGGTCAAATAGTATAGTACTAAGAGAAGAGTCTTGGTCACTTTTTAGAGAAGTTCCTACAAAGCCCATTTAGAAAGTTTCTCTTTGTGAATAAAAAGAAACACTGATAAAGAACAAAATTTAAATACAGAGTAAGTGGGACTATTCTAGTTTGTGATCCCAGGAAGTATTTAAAAAAAAAAAAAAAAAAAAGGGGGGGTATTTTTGTTCACCAGTTCTGGATAATATAGCATGTTAGGTGGATACCCTGTTTTTTTAAATGACTGGTCTGTACACCTTTCCACTTTATCATGATTCAACCAGTGTCTACAAACAGAAGATGAAGGATGGCTCAATTTTAGCCTAAAGAGGATCCAGACTTTGTCCAAGTTTCCAATATCCTCTCAAACAAAATTCAAAGAACAGCTTTAATTCATACAATATTCCAGTAATGAAGAGCTAACTCAAGACCCCGCCACGTGGATAGACGTCCAAGATCCCCCAGGAGGAAGTTCAGGAGAAGTCTTTCGCCGGAGGAAGAATGGGTGCGGGTTTCCATCCCATGTAGCCAACTCCTGGGGGCGGCAGCCGTCGCGGGCACCTTGGGATGGCTCCCTAGACCCCGCTCACCAGTAGGTTTCATCGACGGGAACAGATTTGACCGACGGAGGATCTAGTCTCATCAGACAACGAGGGACAGGCATAGGTCCGCGAAGGTTCCAACTCCACCCGCCC
The DNA here is from genome assembly GCF_036898095.1 of Palaemon carinicauda. Lineage (NCBI taxonomy): Eukaryota > Metazoa > Arthropoda > Malacostraca > Decapoda > Palaemonidae > Palaemon > Palaemon carinicauda. The sequence continues at coordinate 106,155,051 of NC_090745.1, read as the reverse complement.
AGCGGGGAGAGTCGCCCCTTCGGTCTGGCAGCCGCGTCCCCCCTTCAAGATCTCCAAGGAGACATCCAGAACGGGAGAGGTTCTTTTCCTCGACGGGCAAGCCCGCGGACCTCTGGTCCTCCAGAAGAAGGGAGAAATCAAGAACGGAGACCTCCATCCCAGCGGCGATGTCCATCCTACGGCCTGTAGCGAGGGAATTGGACCACTCCAAGAGGATGCCACCTCCTGGTACGGCTCCCCCGTCGGAGGTCCTTCGTCACGAGAACTAGGACCCCCTACGGACAAGAGAGAGGATGGGGAAGAAGGCTCTCCAGCGGAGGTTTCCGCATACCGTAGAGTCATAGGCCTCATCCGACGGCACCATAGGCTGGATGAACCAGAGCCCTCGTCTGACGAGTTCTGGCTCTCTAGCCTCAACAGGATGGTGGATGCACCCGTTCAACAGAAGCCCTCACTAGCTCTCCCGGTGGCTAGAGACGTGAAGCTGGGATTGGCACATGTGAGCAAGGTAGTTGCCAACCATGTGGAGGGCCCCAAGAACCAGAATGCCTCTAGACTTCTCCAGTGCCTGAAGATTCAGTCGCGGTTCTACCTCCCGGAAGGACACCGCGTGGGACCCTGTGCAGTAGAACCACCAGTCGCCATCTTGGGACAAGGCGCAGCAGAAGAGAGGGCGGCCACAGCCCCGGTTTGTTTCTCGCCAGCGGAGACCGCCATGATGGAGAAGTTGTCCAGGGACCTTGTGCATGTGTCATCCTGGCTGGATTGGTGGGCCACCACTCTGGTAGCGTTCCAACTCTCGCATGACCTAGCGGTTCCAGAAAATCAGGCCCTGCTGAAAGAGCTGATTAGCTTGGGGGTTAAGGCCCTGGAAGTTCCTGTCCTATCAGTCGATTACGCAAGCCGCCAACTGGATACTGAGGAAAAGGGACACTGTACTCAGCAAACTGGTAAGGCGGCTCCCCGACAGAGGCGAGGTCCCCGAGGAGTCTTCCACTGTGGGGCGAGACTGTCTTCCCCCTCAAGGAAGTAGAGGAAGCGATGGAAAGGGTGAGAAAGCTAAAGGATGTGGGGGAACCGAGACCTCCTCCAGCAAGAAGATCCACCCATAGGAGACCTCCTTCAGATGTCCCTCTTCCTCCTCGCGCCTCACCTAGCCAGCCCAGGAGAGACGCTCCTACTACGTCCTGGCAGCAGCCTAAACAGCCCTCCCGTAGAGGATCTTCAACCACACAGTCAACATTCAGGCCCTCCTATTCGGCCTCCAGAAGAGGGCGTTCGGGCCGTGCCTCCCGAAGGAGATAGGGAGGGCGGCCCCCTACTCCTGCCGAAGCCTCAGGTGGGGGGATGCTTCAGAAATTCTTGGCAAGCATGGCGGGACCACGGGTCGGATCCGTGGACCGTGACGGTCCTGAAGGAAGGATACAGATTGCCCTTCCTGGCGGAACCCCCACCTCTGATACCAGATCTACAGGCGAAATGGTTGGCACCGAAAGACCTCTCGAAAAGGACAGCCCTACAAGAAGTAGTCTCTGCTATGCTAGCGAAAGGGGCAATGGAGCCAGTCAAGAACCCAGGCCCAGGGTTCTACAGCAGACTCTTCCTGGTGGAGAAAGTGACAGGGGGCTAGAGACCAGTCATAGACCTCTCAGCCCTCAACAAGTTCGTGTGCAAAACCGACTTCAAGAAGGACACTCCGAAGTCGGTCCTAGCGGCCTTGAGGGAAGGAGACTTCATGATGTCGATAGACCTCAAGGACGCATACTTCCAGATCCCTGTCCACCCCTCCAGCAGGAAGTATCTAAGGGTGAAATGGGGTACCCAAACGTTGCAGTTCAAGACCCTCTGCTTCGGTCTATCCACACCCCCTCAGGTCTTCACGAGGATCTTCGCGACAGTCTCAGCCTGGGCACACGAACAGGGCATCCGCCTGATTCGGTACCTTGACGACTGGTTGTTGCTTTCAGACTCAAGGGAAGTACTGAGGGGGCAAGGCGAGAAGCTCCTGCAGTTCTGCAACATCTTGGGTATCACCATCAACCTGGAGAAGTCCCAATTGATACCCTCCACCAGGATGACCTACCTCGGGATGGTCCTAGATTCCCAGTTGGCGAGAGCATTCCCTTCCGCGGAGAGACTACTGTAGACAACCTGAGCCACATCCTACGGCCCTTTCTGTCGGGTCAGCCCAGGAGGTCCAAGGACTAGCAGAGACTGATAGGTCACCTCGTGTCATTGGAGAAGCTAGTCCCTTAGGGGAGACTCAAGCTCAGGAGTTCAGTGGAACCTGAAAGAAGCCTGGAACCACTCCCCTCACAAAGTAGTTCCGGTGACCACGGAAACGAAGGAGGTCCTTGAGTGGTGGCTCGACACTTCGAACACCCTCAAGGGGATGCCCTTCGCGGCCGACCCTCCGGAGATGCTCCTCTTCACGGACGCCTCCAAGGAGGGTTGGGGTGCTCACTTCCTCGACAGTACAGCGAGAGGAAGGCGGGGACCCGAGGAGAAAAACCTGCACATCAATGTACTGTACTGGAAATGATGGCAGTACAAAGGGCGTGTCTGGAGTTCGTCCAGAAGCTCCGAGGAAACACCGTGGTCTTGATGTGCGACAACGCCACTGTAGTAGCATACATAAAGAAGCAAGGAGGACTAAAATCAAAGGAGTTTTGCGGCCTCACGTTGGATTTTCTGGAATGGGCCGAAAGGGAGCAGATCAGAATCTCGGCCAGGTTCATTCCAGGGAAAAGGAATGTCCTAGCCGATGGCCTCAGCAGAGTGGGTCAGGTGGTGGGGTCCGAGTAGTCCCTTCACCCAGAAGTGGCCAAGACTCTGATCCAGAAGTGGGGATCGCCGGTAATAGACCTTTTCGCCACGAGACTAAACGCACAGCTCCCTGTGTTTTGTTCTCCTGTGCCAGACCCCGGAGCAGCGTTCGAAGATGCCTTCCAGCATCCTTGGGACAACCTCGACTTGTACGCCTTCCCTCCCTTCGGAATGCTCAGACAAGTCCTCAACAGGGTGAGGAGAGCGAGCAACCTGTGAATGACTTTGGTAGCGCCCTGGTGGCCGGAGAGAGAGTGGTTCGCGGACCTAAAGGAACTGGCGCGACTTCCACCTTGGCCCTTTCCGGACAGGTCAGACCTTCTCCAGCAACCAAACTTTCAAAGGTTTCACGAAAACCCTCGGTCCCTCTTCCTTCACGCGTGGAGGTTATCGAGCGTCTCCTGAGGAAGGAAGGCTATTCGGCTAAGACCGCAACGAGGATGTCGGGTTACCTGAGACGGTCTTCGGCCGCTGTGTACAAGGCAAAATGGGCTACCTTCACGAAGTGGTGCGCCGCTAAGAATACCAAGCCGTTGAGAGCCTCTATCCCGGAGATAGCCGACTTCTTGGTCTATCTCAGGGACGAGGAAATCATGTCCATCCCAGCCATTAAAGGAGTTCGAGCAGCCCTAGGTCAAGTCTTCCTCCTGAAGGGCATCGACCTAGGTTCCTCCAGACACATCTCGATGCTCATCAAGAGCTTTGAGCAATCATGCCCTCCGCAAGCGATTAGAGTGCCCCAGTGGGACGTGGCTAGGGTTCTGAAGATGCTGTCAGAACCTCCCTTCGAACCCCTAAAGGACATCCTAGACAAAGAACTCACCCTCAAGACAGTTTTTCTGTTGGCACTAGCTTCGGCAAAACGAGTAGGGGAACTTCATGGACTTTCATACGAGGTGTCACACTCGAAGGGCTGGCGTGAAGCTACCTTCAAGTTCGTACCATCCTTCGTGGCCAAGACCCAGAACCCAGCAGTCTGGGACCCCAGGTTTGAAGGGTTCTCGGTGCCGGCAATCCCCCGTTCAGACAACCCCAAGGACTTGCGGCTGTGCCCTGTCTGAGCAGTACGGAAGTACTTGGAGAGGACGGCCAGACTGAGGCCTGTGACGAAGCTGGGAGAAGGTTGTGACTCAAAGGCAGGAAGCAATCAACTGAGTACTATATTAAAGAACACACTCCTTTATATACAAAACCTCAAGGCAAAAGGAAAATACATGTTCGAGGAAATGACAATGTTACAGAGGAAAACAGCAGACATGAATTTTCATGTTCGTTTTAGTGCGAGGGAAGAGCGAAGATACAAGCATAATATATACAAAAGGAATTATGTACAATTGTGTGACACACGGTTGGTACATGGCTCCCCCTCTAAAAATGACATACTGAACATGTTAAATAGGTGCCCTGAATCTAGAGAGGTAGTAGTAAAAACTGCGCCGATTAGCGGCAGTGAGTGGCTGTAGAAGTCGATGGTTGGGGAGCGAGCGAGTGGTGGATGATGGGTGGCTGTGTTGCCGCTCCGGCTTGTCACGGTGTAGGCGAGTGTGTCCTACGGCATTCATAGGCGTGTGTCCTACGGCATTCATAGGCGTGTGTCCTACGGCATTCATAGGCGTGTCCTACGGCATTCATAGGCGTGTGTGTCCTACCATTCATAGGCGTGTATCCTACGGCATTCATAGGCGTGTGTCCTACGGCATTCATAGGCGTGTGTCCTACGGCATTCATAGGCGTGTCCTACGGCATTCATAGGCCTACGGCGTTCATAGGCGTGTATGTCCTACGGTATTCATAGGCGTGTATGTCCTACAGCATTCACGTCGGCTTTGGTTGAAGTTGAATATATGTCCTCTTCGTCACGAGTGGAGGCGTTGATGGAGGTTTTGAAGGTCATGAAGTGGCTGTCCATAAGGGCACGAAGTAGGTTCACCTCACGAGGAGAGCTGTCTGCGGTAGGTTGCAGGCGAGTGATACTGGTCATTTTCCCGAGGGTAAGCGAAGCCCTTTGGTCCCCCAACGGTTGTTGAGAGAGCTGAAAAGGCGTTGCTATGCGGGCGGCTGGGGACGGCGAGTACTCCGTGTTGGAACAAATCACAAATTTTAAGTAATTTGTATTTTTCCTAACAGTACTTAAACTACTTTCGGGTTATGGCCCACCCATCCTTTCCCGAGTGCCTTACAGGACTTAATAGAGAGAGGAGATCCTCTTTCTACCAAACTTACTGAGGAGCGAGACCTGAGAAAGCATGCTCTCTGACCCCGGGTCGTCTCTGGGCGCATACCACTCCGCCAGAGACTACCCCGCATAGAGAACGGGAATAGGGTAAACTACACAAAATTCTGGTCGGATGGGAGGAGATCCCAGATACTCCTAAGAAAGTAGTTCGAGGTAAGTACTGTTAGGAAAAATACAAATTACTTAAAATTTGTGATTTTGAAATTGTTTGATACCATGGTGCTAGGACCAAAAAGTATATCTAGGGTATTAAATAAGTTTGCTATTTTAGGTCTATTAACAGCTTATCTTTCCTTCATTCAACCACTTCAATCAGTGTACAAGAATCAGCAATAATGACTTCAGTGTTGGTTCTTAGAAATAAATGGAATTCTAATAATAAAATGTGTAACTTCTACTAGCCTGATGTTCAAATACAGTACTGTACAAAGAGGCGAAAGATGGTACAGCCTCCGCACACCATGGAGATTGCCATTAGCCACTAGATTGTCTCAATACTGTATAGAGACATAAGCATATTGGAAAGAAAGAGAACTGGAATTTTTTTTAGCTTTGTGGGTAAACGTCCATATAAGCAAGCTTCGGGATCAAAGCAACATGAAGATCTAGGCGAATATAAAAATGACTAATTCTGTTCATGATTTTTTTTAAATGCAAGTTTGATAAGAGTAACTTTTGGTCTTTCAAAGCTGAAAAAATTTATTGGACACGGATAGTCAGTATTAAATCCTTGTCACTTTTAGCAGTATTTTAACATTTAGTATTAGATATATCATTGATTTAAATGATATCGGGCAAATCAAAAATAGAAGTCATGCTTTGAAAATTGTATGCGTGTTCACCTTGTCGAAAAAAAATAATTAAGTTTGACTAATTAAGCTTTAGTTATTTTTATACCTTTTCATCTTATTTTGAGATACTATTACTAACAGCATCTTATTTTGAGATACTATTACCAACAGCCTTGTACAGTATCATATTGTAGAACAATAACATTCATATAAAAGTTTTCCCACAATAATCACTGCAAAGTCTCACAAAACCATGAGTAACCTATGAATTTCTTGGCTACCGATGGACGTCCCCGACGTTGTCAGAGTCATGACCCATTTTCCACGACACAATAAAAGGAAATTTTAAGTATTAATAAAAATAAAAAATTGCACCTTAGGCCTATGCTATTGTTAGAGCCTTAGTTGAACCACAGCATGTATGGTTATAAATAACGACAGGTAAAAAACTTATTTTCTAGCGATCGCCGTTTTCACACAAGTATTTTTATTTTACTGTGCTTTAATTTTCTATAGTACTGTAATTTATGTCAAATTGGCAAAATAAAAAAAAAAACCCTTGATACAGTTTATGCTGTTAGTAAATGCAACAAACCTCTCTTATATATTCTTTATATTTTTTTGGTATATCTTATGTCCATGTAGGTAGAGTTTCTCCCATAACTCAAAGAAAAATTTTACTGTATTGTGATTCTAATTATACTGTCTTATCCTTTAAGAAAAAAAAAATATGCTATACTGTAGCTAAATCATTAAGGTCACTAGAGAGATTTGAAAATTTTATTTCAGTTTCTTCGGTAGCAGCCAAGATTCCGGTACTGGGTGAAACGGGATTAATTTAGTCATTTTCTATAATTGCCTTGAAGAATCTGACTATTGTTTAAAGGTTTGATTTTCAGACAGTTGCCATTGGAAAATACATGAATACTGGTGTCTCAGGGTTAGATGAAATACTGATAGTACAGTACTTTACTGCTAATCTACAGCAGATATTTCATTGCCAGATATTTTACAGCTTTATGCAAATCATGGTCTGTATTCAAAGAAATGATGATAATGAAAACAAAATTACTCACAAGGAGGGCGTACTATTTAACATGAAAAACTACGCTTTCTGAAAGAGCACTGTTATCTTTGACCTGTTAACATTCCCAGTGTCAGTTACATGGCTTATAATTAACTGGCAAATGATAATTTAAATAAACGTTTCTCATGAAAGAATTGTAAACCATTACATTATTGTGTACTTAATGAGAATGATATGATTATGGTCTATCGTAAAGTTTATAAATTAAACTACAGTAATTTATATGTGACATGAAAGTGATGAAAATTAGTATAAATGAAAAATTGAAATTTACTTACTTCAGGTGTAGGTCTCAAGATAGTCTTGATAGTTTTTTGACATTTTAAATATCCTTGTGTTGGATTTTTTTTACTTGAAGTTTTCAAAAACATTGTTGGTTTGTTTATTTTTTAAGTTTTCACAATGCACAGCCCCTTGGATTTCATTAGTTGAATCTCTGTAAAAAGAAAGAAAAAAAAACGTAGTCAGTCAATAGCAAATAAACAAATCTTATTACTGTAGATGAGGTATAAAACTTTACAGTACTGTACAGTACTAATGTAAGAGATATTGACTTAAGGTATGATGAAACCATATTTGTAAAAAAATATGTAATTAAAACTGACAATTATTGTAAGGTAAAACTGACAATTATTGTAAGGGTTCCTCAAAACAAGTTAAGGGCAAGTTTGTTAATTTCCAAGTGAAAGGTTTTTCTTTTTTTTTTTTTTTTTACTTTCTCTCATGTAGGACATGTTCGATTAAAGTTACCATTTCAAATGACTCCAAACAGTAATACCTCAGTTTACGAGTAACTGAATACAGTACAAGCAAATTGATACAGTATACTGTACAACTGAACAGTAATCCCTCGTACAACTAAGAGATAGGGACAGAAAAAAGCCGTCGCTGATCAAATTGGTCGTTAATCAAATTATTCTCTCTTAATTTGACTAGTAGCCTTAATTTTCAGTCATGGTAATACTGTATACCCAAATACCTGTACAGCTTTTCTTTACAAAGTAAAAGGTATATTAAAGCCTTATTTTTTGTTTTACAACGGAGACGGAATATTAAAGATTTAATTTTTATTTTACGTGTGGGTTTTTAAGGTTTTCACACAGAAAAGGTTAGTTTGTCAATGAATAGCCTCTCTTTCGGTAAAGAGTTGGCAATAATTTTTTTTATTTATACTTTATAAAATATGGGTATTCTATACAAATTATAGGCTACACTATATTAAAGGATAATTTTTTAGTAAAAAAAAAAAAATTTTTAGATTATGATTTTGGGTTGGGAACTCTCTTCCAGTATTAATTAATCTCTTAAACGAGGTACCACCGTATTTGTTTTTACAAAATATTTTGGAAAGAAGAGTTTCTTTGTAATGAACAATATTTAATTAGATCATGATAAATTTTAAGAATGATAGCAATAAGATATTTAATATACAGTAGGGACAAAATTTTGGATTATAAATAAATACCATAATCCTAATTTCAAACCTTATTGAAGGTACAGAATAAGACTGCTATAATTTAAAAAAAAAAAAAAATTGGAGGAATATTAAATGAATGAGCCACTATTTTTCTCAATGCCTTATTTAAAATTATTTTCCAAGAAAAGCAAGTTATACTTCTGCATACATACAGTACTATACCGTATGTTGTTCATTTCTCAAAATACAATGGAAATAAATACTAATTTATTTTGAAGACTTGAAAAAATTCTTTTATATAAGATCATGAACAACTGTAGTTGTCATGGAAGTTGTTTCCCTTTAATATTTGACTTAAACTTTTAACATCCCTTTTAATAGGGAAGGAGTTTGTGTATTTTTTTTATTAAGGTAAGATTGTTTAAACTCTTGTGACTTATCAAAACTTTATTGTGATCCGTCCATGATGCCTAACTGATATGCTTTAGAATGTTATCCCAGTTAGTGAAAAGAAATGACAGTAAGTACTTGATTTTCAATGTAATAGATCTTATCAAAAATCTATACTTTACCATATACAGTATTGTATATAGTGTACATAAACAAATTGTGATTCCTGCAAAAATATTCTTGTAAATATCCATTGTGAAGGACTATCAATTGTGAGAAAGAAATGTCACTAAGAAATATGTACAAGCAACTTTAGAAATTTGAGTCTTACAATTTGCTCTCTGGATATTGTGATTAGAATTGTGGCATTTACAGTACGTAGGCAATTAATTTATTATAACTGTAGAAATATCTAAATACAGTGAAGTGTTTAGGAATCATTGATCAACAAACACCATTCTTGAATATGTAAAACCTGCTTTACTAATTTGAGAATGCTATCAAGTTGAAAAATATATATATATACTGTACTTATAAGCCATGATGTGCTGCTTTGTTATCAGCTGTGCCGTTATGGGAACAATTAGACAATAAGTAATTGTTATAATCATTATATTTTGGTACCCCTTATATTATATTTAACAGTATTTACTTATTTTCTTAAGGAGTTCTGGTATGCATAAAGATTGTTTACTGATTTTGTGTATGAGTTGTCTCTCAATAAAAGACTACCAGACAACCTGCAATTTTTTCTACCTATGATAATACTGGATTGCACTTAAATTTTTACATTCAGTAATAATAATCTCTTATTTCTCCTAGCCATACAACCCTGAGTGCTTTGATTAGGGAGATTACTTTGGCCCGAGCTAGAATCGCTCATTGAAATGTTTAATGAGCAGTTATCTAACAAAAGCAGGAGAGGTGGCTTCCCTTGCCATCCCCCTCTCAGCTAATTCTCACTTCACTTTTGATATTCGACCCAGGACTTACGGTATTGGAGTGGTTTGAGGAGGGAAGTTATATTAAAGGACTCTAGTTTGTATGGCTAAGAAAAATTAAAAAATTGGGAAGTAATTTGTGTTTTTCATGACCGATATACAAACCGAGTTATTTACACATGGTAATATTGAAGGCTGGAACACTGCTTTAAAATTTGAATGAAGTGTCAACAACTATACCAGTTATTACTAGTGGGTAGTATGGAAGCATGCCCCCTACTCACTACAAATTCACTAATTATAATCGACACTTCTGGTGGTAGGTGATGGCGGACAAAATTTGTGTAAAGAACTCTGGTTTATACTACATAACAGTATATACAGTAGTTGGGAAAAATACAAATCTAACAGAATTATCATTTGTTCCTACACACATACAATCCATTGTTTTTCACATACTCAAATTTAGGAGGGTGGAAGTCCCATTTTCAACTGGCTGAACTTTTTACCAAGGATTGCTACACAGGCACTTGATAAAGCGTACAAAGTAGGCATCCTGACACCTTGTATATCAGTGACTTGATAATGCCAGCGAGTTGACGGCCTGTGCAAAGGCAGAATGAGAGTTTAAGAACAATTGTGACACTCTCCAGACAATATATAAGAAACAGGTTTGCAAATATACACACTCATTTACCAAAACACCCATCTTACCTCTCAAGGAGATTGGGGACCTAACAACAAATATCAGAATCGATAATAGCTACGAGTTACTCTACATTAAAATTACCTGCAGTTGACTAGTTCCAGCTGACAGAGTCGCATGCTATACCCCAAGAGAGGGGAACATTAAGAAAAGAAAAGGCCAGTAATTCTTTTACTTTCGTCCCAGATTAAAACCATAACCTGTCTTTGAACGACTGCTAATAGTCCTGTGAGAGGAGCTAAGGTAGCTAAAAAACTTGCTAAGCAGCTACCACAGAGCCTATTGTGAATATATCTATGGGTCTGTGTGTCATATCTTGCAGATAGTGGGTTGTGAAAATAGTTTGACACTTCCATAAACTTGCCTGTAGCACCTGCATCACAGAAAGGTTCTTTCTAAATGCCAGGGATGTGCTTACGCCCTTGAAATTGTGAGCTCATTGTGCCCTCTGCTGTTCAAGGAAAAGGCTTAACCTCTATGTCTATGTTCTGCCTGAGCCAGGAAGAGATAGTGTTTTTGGTCACCTTCCTTTTGACCCTCCCAGTACTGATGAACAGGTGCTTCATCTGGGAGTGAGGTCTCCCTGTATGTTTTTGATAGTGCCTCGGTACTCTTACAGGACACAAAAGCAATTAATCAGAATTATTGGTTACTTCTCGAAGACAGAAAATCTAGAAGAAAGTAAACCTCAACTCAGAATCTCCTGAATTTTAAGTTTGAGCAACAAATTCAAGGACGAAGTTGAACTACCTGCCTTAATCCCCTTAAATAGGCAATGTTGTAGGAGACCATGCAGCTTGCCGACCATTTTAGCAGAAGCCAGGGCGAGCAGAAAGACCGCCTTGAGAGTTAAGTCGCGGCCAAGAGACCAGATTTAATGGCTTGTTAAGGTACTCCTTTCAAGGAATGGAGAACTTCTGTTATATTTTAAGGTGATGGTCTCGCTTCTGACTGGGGACGGGTTTGCGCAAAACTCTATACGAGCATAAAATCTTTGCCATAGATGAAATATCAACTCCTTTCAGTCTAAAGACTGGACTCAAGGCCGAGCCTTTCACCGCCAAAATTGGGCAAAATTTTTTCTACCGGAGAAATTCGGCAATTAAGGGGATAGTGGTTCCAAGTTGGAAGCACAGTGGTTCCAAGTTGGAAGCACACCGCTTCCAAGACACTAGCCACAAAGGATTGTCTACTTTGCTTGCTAGACTTAGCTTGATGACCTCCAGAGATATCCAGACATCTGTTTCCCCACTGGTTGCAAAAACCCTTTATGCAAGTGATGCTGAATAACCTCCAGCTGTGAAGACATAAGGATCTGACATGGTTGTGGGAGATCTCCACAAGCTTGATGTAACAAGTTGGGAAGGGGAGGCAACTCCCTCGGAACCTCCATCAACAGTAGTAGAAGGTCATGGTACCATTTGCCTGTGGCCATAGCAGAACTATCAAAGTCATGAATAGGTTTGACAATGATCTCAATCTGTTGAGGACTTTTCCCTAGAGGCAAAATGGGGGAAACACGTAGACGTCCAGGTTGTCCCACAGATGTTGAGAGGCATCCTGGAATACCCATCTATGGGTCCAGTACTGCTGAACAGTACAGTACACCGGAAGCTTCCGGTTGAGGAACGTTACAAACTGGAGAACCCCACTCGGACCCAACCATCCGAGTCTTCCTGCTCAGATTGTCTGCCAACATGTTCTTCCTGCCTAATATGAACCAGGATAACAGGAAGATCGCATTGTCTTCTGTCCATTCCAGGATTTCGATGGCTAGTTAGTATAGTTGCCGTATTATACCTTGTTTTTTTTAATACGCCACTACGGTCACATTGTCGCTCATCAACACTACAAAGTAGCCTGAAAGGAGCCTTTGAAAGTGTTGATGGACTAGAAAGGTTGCTTTTAACTCTAGAAGGTCTAGGCGATATTGATGATCCGACCCGGACCACAGCCCAAAGGCTGTGTATTGAAGCAGGCGAGACCAAAAGGTCTTGAGCTGCAACTGAAATGAGCACATGAGTAGGCAACTGTTTAGTATCAGGTGCTTTAACAATGCCAGGTGACCTAACAGGCACTGCTACAGATGAGCTTGCAGCAAACTTCGCTTGAAGGAATGATTGCACCACTTCTTTGAATCATGCAATTCTGTCCTGAAATGGAAAGACTTCCCCTCATAAGGCAACAATCTCCATACTGAGCTGTACCAGATTCTGTTTGGGCTCTAGATCTGATTTCTCTCGGTTCACCATAATCCCCAGATAGAGTTGAAGCTAGAGAAGTCAGTCTCGGCAAAAAGTCAGAATCAGCCAAATGTCCAGATAACAGAGAAGATGAATACCACTGGAGTGGAACCAGGCCAAGATCAAAGTGAACACACACTGAATATTTTAGGGGCTGTTGAAAGACTGAAGCACAGCACCCTCAACTGGTATATCTTGTCATGCATTACAAAGTGGAAGTAATTCCTTGAGGATGGATGAACAGGGATCTGAAGTACACATCCTTTAGATCAAATGAAATTATGAAGTATCTCCGTCTTACTCCCTGTCTGACCGTGGTGCTGAATGGAGTCTGCAGAACACACTTATACAAGGCCAAGAGGTCTACGACAGGTCTACAGCCTCCAGACGCCTTCTTGGCAAGAAAGTGTCTACTGTAGGAGCCTGGAGACTATTTGAGGACCTCTTGGAGAGTGCAGCGCCCTCGTTTATCATGGTCGGATCTTCGGGCCAAAGGTCATTGTCTTTCACCCATCCTCCGCAAAGAGCATGATTCTCAAAGGAGGACAAATCAGGGAAGGAGAAGAGCTGATGAATGGGATGATGCAAATCAAGCGGAAAACATTGGCTGTCCAGGGCTTGACCCCGTGGCACTGCCACCTGAGCCAAAGGCATTCGCCCACCAGTGGTACTGTAGGGAGATTGCCTCTCCTAGTGAGGTCATCTGTGTTGTCCGTGCTTACCACATTTCACTCCCTCGTCTTCTAGCCTTCTTTCCCTGAAGTGGTCTTTGAGGGTTAGCCTTCTTTGGAGTGAATTGCCAAGAACCCTCTTTGAAGGCCTTATGCGCTTTCCTTACGACTGGAGAAGCCTTAAGCAAGACAGATGCCAAGATGTGGGCCAGGGTGTTATAGCTCGGTGGAGGAAATTGTTCTAGCTCACTTTCCTCCACTTCTTGACCACCACCTCCAAGTCCTCAAGTAAAAATAAGGATGAGGTCTTTCCTGAGGATTTACAGAGAGGAAGAATCTCCCTCTTCAGTACTGTACCTGTTTCTGGAACTTAAAAGATGACAGAGTCACAGTTCTTGAGAATCCGGTTTATGATGTTTTTAAACACATAGCACTTTTTGAGTTTTGAGATATCTTCCAAGCTAGCTGAATAGCCAACGGTTCCCAATCAATCGTCCATATAGGAGAAGGCCTGAAGAGACCTTTCACCATTCGATCTATGTTCGCAGCATCAGCAGCAGAAAACACCATTAACTGTGCCGCCAACTTCTCCGTGATCAAGCCTTGCCCAAGGCAGACATTAACAGTCTAAAGGCGGAATAGAAGGTACTTTCCCTGTCTTAAGAAAGGAAGAAGCTTAAATGATCTCCCAGTCCTAAGGGTGTTCTTTTTCAAAGAAATCTGGGAGTCAACCCTTAAAATGGACCCCGCTGCCAACTTTAAAAACGGCAGTTCTAATCAAGGTCTATTGACTCTAGGAGCACAGCATACGATGTCTATGGACATGTCCCTCCCCTTAGGAGGGAAGTTAGGGGACTCGCCAAGTTCATTGAATAGTCTAATGCAGACGAGGACCTGCAGGAAGTTTGACTTGAACTCTCCTTCCTCCATTATTAGGAAACTAGGGGTAGCTGGTTTCAGGAGAACATCCATTGAAGAGTCAGTCAGAATCATCTTCCAGCCTCGGTGACGATACACCTCAGCGGCAGGAGCTATCAGCAGAATCATCAGCAACACGCCTCCCAAGAGGAGTCTCTATGAGTGGCCCTTCTCGCGAACAAGAGAGGGGAACTCTCACAGGAGAGACATGCCTTGGACTTTGCTCCGCCCCCGACAGAAGAGATGGCTCAGCATGGAGGGGGAGTGTACTCTTTGGCAAAGAAACTGCAACACTCAATGCGATAAAAGAGTCGGACATAGCTGTCAGCAATTCTTCCAACGGGCAGGAAGGTTGCTAGACAGAGAGGATGAAGGGAAGATCTCCCTTGGCAGGGAGGACAACCCAACACCTGGGAAGGATACTCTCCCTAGGAAGGGAAAGAAGTCCATCACATGGAGGTGGACCTCCAGACAGTGCTCTTTGCTTCCCATAAACAAGCCTTGCTCAAGTTGAAGGTCTGCAACGAGCGCTACCCGAGACGTAGCGGGAGCTAGTTCCTCAAAATCATTGTGCTGATCAGGAGCTGCCATAGGTGCAGGAGAACATGAAAGTATTGGCGCAGTGACAGCAGATTCCACAGGAACGAACGGCACTGCTCTTCTACGTTGGCTAACAGCCGAACGAAGAAGAACTGCATCGCTAACTGAGGAAAAATGTTATTTTTATAATAAAATAAATTTTTGAATATACTTACCCGGTGATTATATAAGCTGCAACTCTGTTGCTCGACAGAAAACTCTACGTTAAAAATCCGCCAGCGATCGCTATACAGGTAGGGGGTGTACATCAACAGCGCCATCTGTCGGGCAGGTACTCAGTACTCAATGTAAACACAGAACTCAATTTTCTCCTCGGTCCACTGGGTCTCTATTGGGGAGGAAGGGAGGGTCCTTTAATATATAATCACCGGGTAAGTATATTCACAAATTTATTTTATTATTATATATAACATTTTTCAATATTAAACTTAGCCGGTGATTATATAAGCTGATTCACACCCAGGGGGGTGGGTAGAGACCAGCAATAATTGTTTACATTATTATGAGCTAAGGATTTTTTATTTCATTCTTGCTGAAGGCATGAATCTCACTGACTCTTTTAGCTGTGGCTAAGCATACCAGGAAAAGTGTCTTTAAGGCGAGATCTTTCAGGGAGGCTGATTGTAGCGGTTCGAACCTGTCTGACATAAGGAATCTTAGTACCACGTCTAAATTCCAACCAGGTGTAACCAAACGACGCTCCTTCGTGGTCTCAAAAGACTTAAGGAGGTCCTGTAGATCTTTATTGTTGGAAAGATCTAAGCCTCTGTGACGGAAGACTGATGTCAACATGCTTCTGTAACCCTTGATAGAGGGAGCTGAAAGAGATCGTTCTTTCCTCAGAAATAAGAGGAAGTCAGCTATTTGCGTTACAGAGGTACTGGTCGAGGATACGGATACTGACTTGCACCAGTTTCAGAAGATTTCCCACTTCGATTGGTAGACTCTAAGGGTGGATGTTCTCCTTGCTCTAGCAATCGCTCTGGCTGCCTCCTTCGAAGAGCCTCTAGCTCTCGAGTGTCTTTCGATAGTCTGAAGGCAGTCAGACGAAGAGCGTGGAGGCCTTGGAGTACCTTCTTTACGTGTGGCTGACGTAGAAGGTCCACCCCTAGGGGAAGTGTTCTGGGAACGTCTACTAGCCATCGAAGTACTTCTGTGAACCATTCTCTCGCGGGCCAGAGGGAAGCAACTAGCGTCAACCTTGTCCCTTCGTGAGAGGCGAACTTCTGCAGTACCTTGTTGACAATATTGAACGGAGGGAATGCATATAGATCTAGATGAGACCAATCTAGGAGAAAGGCATCTATATGAACTGCTGCTGGGTCCGGGATTGGTGAGCAAAATATTGGTAGCCTCTTGGTCATCGAGGTTGCGAAGAGATCTATGGTTGGCTGGCCCCAGGTGGCCCAAAGTCTCTTGCATACATCCTTGTGGAGGGTCCATTCTGTTGGAATTATTTGTCCCTTCCGACTGAGACAATCTGCCATGACATTCAAGTTGCCTTGGATGAACCTCGTTACTAGTGATATGTCTAGACCTTTTGACCAGGTGAGGAGGTCCCTTGCGATCTCGTACAACGTCAGAGAGTAGGTCCCTCCTTGCTTGGAGATGTACGCCAAAGCCGTGGTGTTGTCCGAGTTCACCTCCACCACTTTGCCTTGAAGGAGAGACCTGAAGCTTTCCAGGCCAGACGTACTGCCAGTAGCTCCTTGCAGTTGAAATGCATTGTCCTTTGACTCGAGTTCCATAATCCCGAGCATTCCCGACCGTCTAATGTCGCACCCCAGCCTACGTCCGATGCGTCCGAGAAGAGAACGTGGTTGGGAGTCTGAACAGTCAGGGGAAGACCCTCTCTTAGGTTGATATAGTCCTTTCACCAAGTCAGACAAGACTATCTTTTCGGAAACCGGGATCGAGACCGCTTCTAGCGTCTTGTCCTTTTTCCAGTGAAAAGCTAGATGGTATAGAAGAGGACGGAGGTGTAGTCTTCCTAGTGACACAAATTGATCCACGGATGACAGCGTCCCTACCAGACTCATCCACAGCCTGACTGAGCAGCGTTCCTTCTTCAGCATCTTCTGGATGGATAGCAGGGCTGGGGGCTGATCGTCTTGTTCAGCAACGTCCTCATCAGAGGGTTCCTCATCCGAAACTGATGAGGAAACGGCAACGGAGTGGGCAACGTCTGACTCGCTGAATCCGGTCGCACTGGTGGATGCGTGACGGAGCCGGACGCAATATCATGGAACTGCTGCACAGTCTGTGAACTGTCAACAACCATGGGAGCGCGAGGAAGTACAGCGTCAACCCGAAACTGTCTAGACCGTCTGGGTTGTGCAGTCAACACCCTACCGGGTTGCTGAGGTTGACGCACTGCGTCACAACAAGTCACCTCTGCTGGTTGTTGAACGTCCTGAACGTCAACAACCACCTCCGAGCGTCGCTTAACGTCAACGTGCGGCTGGCAACCCACACTGGGTCGCATCGGTGGAGGAACCACCTCAACTGGCAGACGCGATTAGGTTACCTCAGCGTCAACAGGGCGCACAACCGACCGGTTGGAAGGTTGTTGGCCAGAAGGTTCTTCTCCGCATTTAAGTCCTCTATCAAGGACGCAAGCTTGGACTGCATGTCTTGCATCAAAACCCATTTAGGGTCTACGGGAGCAGGTGTGGCAACAGACAGGGTTAGCGACTGAGGCGGAACCGTTTACCATCCCTGAAAGCCTTGTTATGCGTGACATAATAGTACTGTACAGCAAAACTTCAAAGGCTCGACAACAGCTGAGAAGTTGACCTGTAAACAACTTGGAGCGTCTCCTGGCTAGGCGCCAGGGAGAGTCTACCAGAATTGAGAAGTCTATCTGGGCAGAGGCATGACCTCCCAAGCCGAGAACTTCTCTCGTGTCATATCAGACTCTCGCTTTATAAACCAGTTTAAAAGAAGGGAAAGCAAAGGCTGTATCCCCCAAACTCCTCCTGGTGAAAGAACCAGTCGCCTAGCCAACGTAACGCTCTCTAGGAGAGCGAGAGAGCACTAGCTTAAAAACAACGGCTTCGAAGTAGCTAGGCCTAGTGTAAGTTCTGACGTTTAGGCGAACGAGGAGCAGCAGAGACAAGATCCGGACGAAGATCCTTAAAAAATCATCATGATTTAATTAAAGTCCATAGGAGGCTAAGCAGCTTAAGGCTCCTCTCCATCTGACAGAGTCCTCAAGGGAATATCAGTAGGAGGGAGAACAGCAACTTCCTCATCTACAGGAACCTTGTCCGATAAAAGCTGAGTCTCTCACTGGTGCATTAGTAGCGGACCAGAACGCAACGTCATGTAACTGCTTGACAGTCTGTGAACTGTCAACAACTGAACTGTCAACCACAACAGGTGCGTGAGGACGTACAGCGTCCACTCGAGACTGCTTTGACTGCCTAGACTGAGCAGTCAAAACAACTCTAGAATGCGGAGGTTGACGCACCGCGTCAAAACAAAACAACTTAGACTGTTGTTGTACCTCGCGAACGTCAACGGAAGGTTCCGTGCGTCGCTGAACGTCAACATGCGGCTGGCAGGGTACACTGGAACGCATGGGTGGCGGGACTCTCTCAGCTGGAGTGCGGCAGAAGGTCGCCTCAGCGTCCACAGGACGCACAACCGTGGTTGGTTGTAGGCTAGAGGTTGGTGCAGCGTCTACCTTCTCCGCACGAAAGTCCTGCATCAATGACGTTAACTGAGACTGCATGGTCTGCAGCAAAGACCACTTAGGGTCTACAGGAGCAGGTGCGGCAACAGACGGTGTGACTGCCTGATGCGGTACCGCTTTGCCTCTCTTAGGAGGTGATCAGTCGTCGGAAGACTGCAGCGAGTCCGAACTGACCCAGTGGCTACAACTGGGCCGTTGGACTTGCGCGGAAGGGACCGACTTGCGCTTAAGAGGCCGCGAGACCTTGGTCCATGGTTTCTTACGAGAAACCTCTTCCGCAGACGAGGAATAAATGGGCTCTCTCGTCTTTGTGTGGGTGGGGCGATCTTGGGTAGATACGCCCGAAACCACGGAGGGAACGTCTGTTCGCTGATTAAAGCCTCTCGAACCCTTTGGTCGTACGACATTGCTTCTCCCCTGGGCTTGGGAGCTTGCAAGAGGTCCCGGACTGGGAGGACGACAGGCACGAACAGACGAACCCTCGGACGCAACACTGTACTGTAACACTTTGTGCCTCGGACGCAACACTGTAACACTTTGCGTATATCACTTCGATTTTCTGATTTGCACTTATTTCTACCTGAAACACGCAATTCTACCCTTTATTAAAAGGTAGTAATTGCGAAATTAGTCGTATAATGCAAGCTCATAATACCAGCAAAAAACAGAAAACATATTTAAGATAAATCAGTGGCTGGGAAAGAGACTAAACACTAGTTCGTATAACTACGTTTTCAATCTCTCACCGCACATAGCCTGGGGACGAGAATAAAAACCTAAAAACGTTTTATTCTTCCTCCCTGTACAGGGACTAGGGACGAGAGTAACACGAGAACAACGTTACCCGCTTGAACGGAACGTTTACTCTCCTCTCTCTCCCTCCGTCTCTATCTCTCTCTCTCTTTCTCTCTTGATTTCGCACCTAAGAGAAGAGCCCAATTATATATCGTCAAAAAAAATATGTTAATTGACTAAAGGAAAAAAAACTGAAAGGATTTTCAAATAAAAAGTTCCTTTAAATTAGAATTTAAAACATTTAAGCTAAGAAAGAATGAACAAAACGTCAGAATCGATTTACTCTTACTGCAAAGTGAAACCGTGATACACTCTCTCTCTATCGTAACGATAGAGCGCACGTTGAACGTCCTGAACGTCAACAACTGCGTAGCATAAAAAACTAAACGTTAGTTCATCTTTGAAAACAGTACGAAGACTATCAAAGAAAAGCTTTCATAAAATATTACATTTACAAAGTTTTAAATCCTTAGCTCTTTAAAAGCTAATTACGATATAAAGGGCTCAACGTTGATTAACTTCGGTTTCCAAGTTAGGACCGCCTACTCTCAGGAAAGGTCTATATAAACAAAACATTAAAATTATTTTATATGTTTATAATAAATGGAAAGTTAATCGAAGAGGCCTAATAAAGGCGGAGAGATATAAAATATATAGAGGAAAATCTATAACGTGATATAATTACTAAAAGCCTAAACATACTTCCGTCTAAAGGAAGGGTCGGCCATTTAAAAGTGAAAGAAAGTCCATACTATCTTTGTCACCATAATTAAATCTATCCAAAACGAGTTCAAGTTTTGAGATGAAGATAAAACACCTGCATAGCGAAAGCTCAAAACTAGAATAGTGTACTTCACCAATAGTTGTGAAAACAAATCCAGTTAGCACAGCGAATTAGGTCTTGCCGGTAGCCCGACAGAGAGAAAATTGAGTTCAGTGTTTACATTGAGTACTGAGTACCTGCCCGACAGATGGCGCTGTTGATGTACACCCCCTAACTGTATAGCGATCGCTGGCGGATTTTTAATGTAGAGTTTTCTGTCGAGCAACAGAGTTGCAGCTTATATAATCACCGGCTAAGTTTAATATTGAAAAATAAAAATTATGTGACAAAAAATAGTCCGCAGATGGGAAATGTGTCCACCGAGATAACAGACACAAATTAAGGACTGTGCACTCTCGTCCCCGGCCAACATCAACGGGAGAAAGAGGGAGGCAGCGTAAAAAAATTAACATAATAATTACAATACAGTACTTGGGAGAACTACTCAACCCTCCAGTGGAAAGGGGGTTCCCAGCGGAGAAGAAGCTGAAAAGTTAAATTACAAACAGTTATAATTTCAATTGCTTATTATTACTACTTGCTAAGCTACAACCCCTGCTGGAAAAGCAGGATGTCATAAGCCCAAGGGCTCCAACAGGGAAAAATACCAAAGTGATAAAAGGAAATAAAGAAATATACACTGTAAACTACAAGAGAAGTAATGAGCTATTAAAATATTCTAAAAACAGTAACATTGATAGATTTTTCAGATATAAACTATAAAAACTTCAAAAAACCAACAGGAAGAGAAATAAGATAGAGCAGTGTGCCCGAGTGTACCCTCGAGCTCGAGAACTCTAACCCAAGACAGTCAAAGACCATGGTGCAGAGGCTATGGCACTACGCAAGACTAGAGAACAATAGTTTGATTTTGGAGTGTCCTTCTCCTCGAATAGCTGCTGACAGAGCCAAAGAGTCTCTTCTACCTTTACCTAGAGGAAGGCAGCCACTGTACAATGAGTGCAGTAGTTAACCCTCTTGAGCGAAGACGAATTGTTTGGTAATCTAAGTGTCAGGTGTATGAGGACAGAGGAGAATGTGGAAAGAATAGGCCAGACTATTCGGTATAAGTGTAGGCAAAGGAAAAATGAAGAAAACCATTCGGAAACACAACCTAACCTGCGAGCTGGAAAGGTGTTCCCCCTGCAGAGTATTCTGCCGGCCACCTACGTAAAGTGAGCGACATTGACCTCGAGAAAAAGCAAGACCGAAGTCAAGCTCTGAGAGGGCCACACTTCCTTCCCCAGTAGATTCTTTCTAAGAACATGTACAGGGGACGGCGACAGTAACAGCTGAACAAAGGAGTATCCAAACAATGGCGATTCCCCTGCGGTGGCGTCCGAGTTACACGGAAGGCCATCCGGCAACAGGATGACCAATGTCAAAGGGAGAAAGATCAGAAGGGAAGGTTCTCTGTTCTTGAAAACCTGCTGTACTACGCTGTCACAAAAACAGCAACATTAACTGTAAAGAAAGCTTATTATATATAAAAGCATTAATAATGTTTTCATATGTATAGAAGAAAACATTTATGAAACAGTTAAAAAGACAAAGATTATTAATGGCAGTCCAAAATAGGCGAGGAGGAAGAGCAGCAACCGGGATCCCTCTGAGTCAAAAGTAAAAGTGAGGCACTGTCACAGTTGTGAGAGTGAGAGGGGTAGCTAGCTAATCCCCGCTAACTAGCAGATTGGGTAGTTAACCATCACTAAATTCTAGTGGCTCGTCCTTTCAGCTTCGCCGAAAGTAACACCCCTATAAATAATGTTGGTTTGTATTTCAGTTACGGAACAAAATATTTGTTAATATTTTTTTCCAATACATTTCCTCCCATACTGTGTATTCTTGTCAACCAGCCTATAATTCATCAGTTTTAATTTTATTTACACTCTTATGTTCCTATTGTTCAATTAACTTGGAATAAAGAAATCTTACCTATAAAGCCTACTGCTCCTCTTTATTTAGGACTCGGTGCAGAGTACTGCGGAGAGAGAGGGTAAACCCAAGATAGGGTATCAAGAAGTTCTGAGGTTCTAGCTGGCTCCCCTTCCCCAGTGTATAATGAAGGGGTGGTGCCCAGTGACCATTTCATTCTTGACCATTTACCTTTTGCCCAGATCTCTGGGTATTTCACCACAACTTTTGTGTAATGAGAAGTTGATGTGTGGTCAGCATTCGGAAACTAGGCAGTCTGCATGCTATATCTGATCACAGTCCGCAAACCCCTACGATGGGGATGCGGTGGAAGGAGCCATTTACACATTAAATAAGCAACGGATTGAAAAGTCAACAAACTTCGATTTCCCTCGGAGACCTTGTTCCTCTATGGGTCCTAGGATGGAACATGTCCCCACGAGGCTGTGTTACAATGCCACTGGGCCAATTTGGCTGGATAC
This sequence comes from Palaemon carinicauda, assembly GCF_036898095.1. Lineage (NCBI taxonomy): Eukaryota > Metazoa > Arthropoda > Malacostraca > Decapoda > Palaemonidae > Palaemon > Palaemon carinicauda. Next base: position 106,132,514 of record NC_090745.1, on the reverse strand, counting down.
ACAAATCCTTGCAGAAGGATTAAACTTGGAAGCCTTGGACTTAAATCTCTGCATCTCTATGTGCTGCTGCGACCTAGACACATGTGCGCTTGGGAGCTGGGCACTAGAAGGATACTCATAGTGATCTTGTTAATAGCAGTGCCCTTGCACATTGTCTAGCCTGGTTTACCTGAAAGGAAGGTCTTTGCGAGTTGTGAGTTAGCCATCTTGGTGGTGAATCGCTGAGAACCCTACCTCATGTAATTCCCTTATGACTGGAGCAGCCTTAGGCAAGACAGGTGCCAAAGATGTGGGCCGGGATGTTACTGCTCGGTGGAGTCAAGATTCCAAGCTCTCTTTTCTCCACTTCTTGACCACTGCCTCTACATCCTCTAGTGGAAATAAGGACAAATAAGGACAAAGTCTTTACTGTGGAGGTAATATGGAGAATCTCATAATTCGGTAACAGTTTTTGGAACTTGGGAGAGGACGGCGTCATGTCTCTTTAGAATCCAGTTGGCCACTGATTAGCGGCATTGAAAATCCAGTTGGCCACTGGTTAGCGGCATCGAAAGTCAAGAACTATTGCCTGTAAGGACATGTTTTTAAACACTTAGCACGTGTCGAGTTTCGACATATCTAACATGCTGGCTAAGTAGCCAACTGTCCCTCACCAGTCATCCATCCAAGAGGTAGCCTGAAGAGTAGGATTCACCATCATATCCATGTTTGCAGCATCAGAAAACACCACTGAATGTGCTGCCAAGTTCTCAGTGTTCAAGCCTTGCACCAAGGCTGACACTGCAGAGTCTAAAGGCAGAGGAGAAGGGAAGGAAGGGAAATTTTTAAAGATATAATTCTTCAGAAAGTCTCTTGAGATATTATAATACTTCCTCTGTCTTATGAAAGGAGGAGGAAGAAACTTAGATGATCTCCCAGCCCTTCGTAGCAGAAATCTGTAAATCGACCTTAGAAATTAATCCCACTGCCTACTTTGACTGTGGCAATTCTAATTGAGGTCTGTTAGCTCTAGGAGCACAGCATCATAAGATGTCTATAGACATATGCCTCCCCTTACGAGCCTCGCCGAGTCCATTGACTAATTTAATGCAGATAAAGACCTGCAGGAAGGTCGACTCAAACTCTCCTTCCTCCGCATAAGGAGCCTAGGGCTAGCTGGCTTCAGAACACCCATTGAATAGTCAGTCAGAATTATCTTTCACTCCGAAGCCAGTAACCAGCCAGACTTAGGGTGGGTGGTTGTCATGATCAGGGAGGGCACTGGAGAGTCGTCGCCAGCTTTGTGAGCAACCAAGGCGGCTACTACACGCTGAACTCAATTGTGAAGATAAGATCTTCCAAAAGGACGGTTCTTCAGAAGCGAATTTGCAACCTTCCTCTCACATGCCTTGCTTGTGAAGGAGGAGAGAATATTATAAGCCTCCTCCTAACCTCTAGCCTTCAGAGGCTTAGTGGGGGTTGCACTGGATCTTGTTTTAGTTATGGGGCTGCGATGGATGATGATGTATACAAATATTCGATAGGCAACGGTCCGAGTCAACAAAGTATTTCCCTTTGAGACCTTAATCACATATGGGTCATGGGGTGAAACATGTCCACTGGAGGTGGTTTTACCCGCTTCTTAGGCTTACGAAGCCTCCGAGCCAATTTGATAAGATACACACCCGTATCCTTCCAAAAAGCATTAAACTTGGAGGCTGCTGCAACCTAGACACATGCACGCTTGGGAAATGGCGCTGGAAGGCTTCTTGTAGTGACCTAGCTTACAGCAGCCTATTTCAGTAACGTAGCCTTGGGTCTGAGGAAGTCTGAAAGGGAACTTGGGTGGACACCATCACCTCTCTGGGAATAGTCCCATTCAAGAGAAAAATCCTGTAAAGCAGGCATGGTGATACAAGCCACTTTAAGGACTCCTGCAGCAAGAGTATTGCAAGACAAAGCATCCGCTGCCAGCTGGCGAGAGGAAAGCACCTGCATAACAGGAGTGCGAGCCAATTGATCTTAACCCAAAGAAGGCCACTCACATTGGCAAGACAGGTTCAACTGATCTCAGACGAGCAAGAGCCAAGGGGTGATGTGCTGGGAGCGCAACCACGAGCCTGGATTGTGTCATCTACCTCACTAGGTAGAGCAGGTTCAACAGTATGTGTGAATGATCACAAGGCAAAGATGGTTGCACTGAGATCGCCATGCATATGTTGTACAGTACTGTGCTCTCAACCCAGCTAGGCAAGCGTGGTGGCAATCACATCCGGTGCACTAACACAGGTACCTGTGCATACTGGAGACTCAGTCTCACGAGATCACATTGGAACACTGGGCTGCACGAAAATCACATGAGCGGTTGGCAATGAGCTCCTGGGAGGTCAGATCCAAGTAGCTCGAGCGCACTGGCAAAGAAGCATGGTGTTAATCTGAGCTGCCTGGAGAGATCGACTCTCGGGTATAGACTGCCTTTCGCACTTGCGAGGATGTCTGCCGAAGCTCGGTAAGCTCAGAAGGGTGAGAACAGAAATGCATGTCCTTGCATTGAGAAAGCTCAGCGAGCAAAATCACCCTGAAGGTAACGTGTGCTAAGGAAGCGCATTTACGAGCACTACCCTGAAGATCCTCGGATGGGAGAGGATTTGCTGTGGAGGAATTAGGTCTAGGGGGCACAAGACCAAGCAGAAGGGACTTCTTCATGTCAGCCCTGCACGGGGAAATGCCAAAATCAACACTGCCAGGAACATTAACTCTCCTGCCGTGGCCCTTGAACCAGCACATCCAAAAGTCAGTCCTTAAAAGGGGAACCCAAAAGCCCAAAGACAGCCACAAAGCATCTTGAGATGCAGACTCCCTAAGGGAGGAAGGCTTCGCCATCTCACTAAGGGAAAGGGGAAAAACTTCTTGGCTCTAAGGTTGTCAGAGTAACCATTTAACATGCAACCGCACCAAGTACTGAGAAACTGCAGCAACCCCTATTTTTATTTGGCATTATTGATAATATTCAACATTACGATTTTTTCTTTAATTCTTTTTTTATACTTGTACAATATAGCATATAATCCTTTAGCTGTTGTGTGCATACGCACATTAAACTACAAACGAGTCTAAGCCATGGGCTGAGAGAGAGAGAGAGAGCGCGCACTGTCGTTCCCACAGTGCTGACCTTGGCATGTTGGCAGAGGCTAGTTATTTTCTTTTACTCCATGGGTGTTGTGCTATAAAACTGTGTACTATATTCCTGAATGTTAAAAAAAAATGTAAATTAGATTATCTTACTTCCAGCTATTTTATTGGAATCATTTTTCTTTTATTTCTTTTACATTTTTATCTGGTTTTCTTGACATATCCCATGATTACAACATAGGCAGAACACTGTTTTTCAACACTTGAAATAAAAACTTTAAGAAGAACTATGAATTCGGAAAGACTATGCACACTTGCAGTGCTTTCAATGGAGATAGACATGTAACTTGTCTATCATCCAGAGATCTATCATCCAGAGATCAAAGAGAAGATATGACAAATTCGTAGATAATTTGTATTTTTCCTAACTATACAAACCTTAGCTATTTACATGGAGGTAATTACTTCGGCGTAGCTGAATGACGAGCCATTAGAATTTTAATGAGGGTTTATTACCCCATTGCTAGTTAGGGGGGGTAGGGTGGGGTAGCTTGCTCCCCCCCCCTCACACACACTAGTGAATGCTTCACTTTGCTTAGAGGTAGGACTTATCCCGGGGAACAGGGCTGGCGGGCAAATATGTGTAAATAGCTAAGGTTTGTATAATTAGGAAAAATACAAATTATCTACGAATTTGTCATTTGTTCCATAACTGAAATACAAACCACGTTATTTACATGGGGTGACTCAACCCTTAGGAAGGGAGGTAAGTCCCCGCCATACTGGCTTTGGCTTTGCCCGGGGACTCCATATTCGAGTGTGTAAGTACTCAGGAAATTAGGAGTCCCTGCGCCTCGCTAGCATACTGTGAAACTGCTGCGGCCTACATAAGCTGTGTGCGAAGGTGAGGAAGTGACTCGTCCTAGGAAGTTGACCTGGAGTTCTTCAGATGGAATTCTAGGCTAGGACTCTCCCAATACCACCTCGCCAGGGTATGGGGACATGACAGTATTACACTTAATACTAGGAACACAAGGGAGCATGGTTTACCTGCAGTGGTTTGAGGTCAGCTGTGCAGAGAACCTAGGATGCTGCTTTCTCCAAGGGAGGAGAGGATGAAGAAAAGAATACGGGCCAGACAGATCTTTTCATTCACGAAGACTAAAACCGGGTAACAATGCCCTTAAACCTTCTGCTACTTGTCCATTAAGGAGCCTGAGGTTAGACCAGCTGTTGTGCAGCCACCAAAGGGCCGATAGAGAACGTATCAAGCCTCCTGTGTGTCACGTCTTGCAGGTAGTGGGCCGTGAAGGTGGTCTGACGCTTCCACACCCCAGCTTGCAGGACCTGCGTCACTGAATAATTTTTCTTGAAGGCCAGGGACGTAGCTATGCCCCTAACATCATGCGCTCTAGGGCAACGTGACGGAGAAGGGTCAGGATTCAAGGCCAGGTGTATTACCTTGCGAATCCAGTCTGAGAAAGTATTCCTGGTGACCCTCCTCTTCGTTTTCCCAGTGCTCACGAACAAGGCTTGCACCTGGGAACGAACTGCAGCTGTTCTTTTAAGATACAACCTCAGACTCCTTACTGGGCACAGTAGGAGATGGTCTGGGTCATCTGTTACAGAACGAAGACTCGAAACCTGGAGAGAGTCGAACCTAGGGTCCGGCACTCCCGGATTCTGAGTCTTGGCAATAAACTCAGGGACGAAACTGAACGTTACCTCCCCCCATCCCCTTGAATGGGCGATGTCGTACGAGAGACCATGCAATTCGCTGACTCGCTTTGCCGAGGCCAACACTAGCAGGAACACCGTCTTCCAGGTAAGGTGGCGATCTGAAGCCTGGCGTAATGGTTCGTAGGGAGGTCTCTTCAGAGACCTAAGAACTCGAACCACGTTCCATGGAGGAGGTCTCACTTCTGACTGAGGGCAGGTAAGTTCATAACTTCGTATGAGAAGGGAAAGTTCCAGCGAGGAAGAAATGTCCACTCCTTTAAGCCTGAAGGCAAGACTTAAGGCTGAGCGATAGCCTTTCACTGCCGAGACTGAAAGGCGCATTTCCTCCCGCAAATACACGAGGAACTCCGCTATTGCTGGAATAGTGGCATCGAGTGTAGAGATACCCCTTCCACGACACCAACCACAGAAGACTCGCCACTTCGCCTGGTAGACCCCTGCGGATTACTTGCGCAGGTGTCCAGACATCCTATTCGCAACTTGTTGCGAAAATCCTCTCTCAGTGAGGAGATGCTGGATAGTCTCCAGGCGTGAAGTCGAAGCGAAGCTACGGCTTTGTGGAAGATGTTGGCGTGTGGTTTTTGAGTAGCTCGTGACGTGGAGGGAGTTCTCTCAGAACCTCCGTGAGGAGTTACAGGAGGTCCAGGAACCATTCTGCGTGATGCCATAGCGGAGCTATCAGGGTCATTGATAGATTGACCGATATTCTGGTCTTGTTGAGTACCCTCCTCATCAGACAGAACGGGGGAAAGGCGTACAAATCGATGTTGTCCCACCGTTGTTGGAAGGCATCTTGCCAGAGAGCCTTGGGGTCCGGGACTGGGGAGCAGTACAACGGAAGCTTGTGGTTCAGCGCTGTAGCGAACAGATCCACCGTCGGGGAACCCCACAAAGTCAGGACTTTGTTGGCTACTTGAGGATCCAATGACTACTCGGTACTCACTATCTGCGTCGCTCTGCTCAGACTGTCGGCGAGCACATTCCTTCTGCCGGGAATGAAGCGAACCTCTAGTGTGATCGAGTGGATTTCGAACCATCTCAGAATCCCTACTGCAAGATGGGATGGCTGTTCTGAAAAGGTAGCTCCCTGCTTGTTGATATACGCCACCACCGTGGTGTTGCCGCTCATCACCACCACAGAGTGGCCCGCCAGGACTTGGTGGAACTTCTGAAGTGCCAGGAACACGGCCTTCATTTCTAGTAGGTTTATGTGAAGGTACTTTTCTGGTTCAGAACGTGGGCCCCCCACCCTTTCTTTGATGCGTCCGAGAACATCAAATCCGGGGGAAGGACGAGAAGATCCACTCCCTTTCGTAGGTTCTCGTCTGCCACCCACCACTGGAGGTCTGTCTGTTCCGCATAACCCACAGGGACCAAAGTGTCCAGGGAATCGTGTCCTTGATTCCACCGGGACTCGAGTCGCCACTGGAGAGATCTCATTCTGAGGCGACCGTTGGGAACAAGACGGGCCAGGGAGGAGAGGTGGCCGAGGAGACGTAACCACGTTTGGGCTAGGAATTCTTCTCAATTGAGGAAAAGGCCTCGCGACCTTCCTCAGCCTTGCTATCCTGTCGTTTGATGGGAAGGCTTTGTGGAGATTGGTGTCTATGACCATGCCTAGGTATACCAGTTTCTGAGAGGGCTGCAGAGAGGACTTCTTGAGATTTACCATGACCCCTAGATCCTGGCAAAGTTCGAGAAGCTTGTCTCGGTGGCGAAGAAGGGTTGCCACCGAGTCCGCTAGGATCAACCAGTCGTCCAGATAACGAAGGAGACAGATGCCGATCCTGTGAGCCCACGATGATATCAGGGTGAACACTCTGGTGAACACCTGAGGGGCTGTAGAGAGACCGAAACACAGCACCTTGAACTGGTAGATCTTGTTGTCTATGCAAAATTTTAAGTACTTCCTTGAAGACGGATGGACTGGGTTCTGGAAGTACGCATCCTTCAGGTCCAGTGTACACATGAAGTCTGACCTGTCTGCCGTCTCCATACTGAACGGAGTCTGTTTGACAAACCCATTCAGGGTTGAGAGGTCAATGACTGGTCTCCAGCCTCCAGACGCCTTCTTTACAAGAAAGAGTCGACTGTAGAAGCCTGGGGACCCGTCCACTACCTATTGGAGAGCGTCCTTCTTCAACATGGTCTGGACTTCTGCCTGGAAGGCCTGCCCCCTTACTGATCCCATAGTAAGGGAGCTCAATGACACTGGATTCGCTGTCAGGGGAGGTAGAGAAGCTGTGAACGGGACGCGATAACCCTGACCGATCACGGAAATCGTCCAGGTATCTGCCCCGAGTTCCTGCCACCTTGCCGCGCAACTTTGTAGGCATCCCCCCACTGGTGGACCTGCAGGGGGACTGCCAATCCTAGCGTCTACGGCCTCGGCCGTTTCCTCTAGGGTTCTTACCTCCCCTGGAGGACTTTATGCTCCTTCTGCTCTTGGCAGGAAAGGGCTTAGACACCTTCGGCTTTGCTGCTGTCGTCGTCTTTGTGTCCTTAGCTGGACAGGGCTGTTGGGCTGCTAGAGGTTTGTAGGGGCTTGATGTCAGGGCCCTATGGATGAGGGAATCCTGGTTGGACTTCCTCCACCTCTCAGCGGTTAGCTCCAAGTCCGTAGACTCAAACAAACTCTTACCGAGCATGGAAGAGTGTCTGAGCCTGCTAACATCCGAACTGGGGACCTTCTGGTGGAATTTCTCAGCCACTGCGTCCTGTCGTTTGAGAATCGTGTTGGCCCACAAGCTTGAGACTTGGTGGACCAGAAACTCAATGGTACGCATGCCTGAGAGCAAGAATGTCTCCAGTGCCTTCCTGGTGCTTTCTTTGGACAGGTCCTCAGACCGCACCAGGATGCCCAGAGACCCCAGCCAGATGTCAAGCCACGAAGTTGCCTGCATGGCCCACTTCGCCACCTTCTCCTGGCTTAGGATCTCAGTAGCTGAATAGGACGTGCCGGTTGGAGTCTCTCTCTAGAGGGACTCCCCCAGTGAGTTCTTCCACGGAGTGGTGAACTGGAAGACCCAAACAAGTCTCCTCAAGGATCTCAAAATACCTCCTCTGATGGACTCGAGGAGGAGGGAGGAGCTTGTTACCAGCGCTGGATCTACTGGAGGAGGCAAGCTCAGAGAGCTGGCCCTCGACCTTGTCTCTGGCACTCTTCATCCCTTGTGACCAGGGCAAAGCTGCACTGGCCCTAGAGGGTTTCTGGGTGCCGTGTCCTTACCCTCACGAGGAGGAATCTCTGGGTCTGGAATCCCGTTGAGGTTCCTCATGAGGGTCAGAACTTGCCAGAACGTGTGTTCTGACTCTTGGTGCTCTCCTCCTGAAGGACTGGCAGCAAAGTCTCCTGTCCCCAGTGGCTCTTCTTGGGGGGACTCGTGAACATCCTCCGAAGGTCTAGCTGGCTCCTGTCTGATCCTAGCCGACGACTTGGGAATCGTCTTAGTCCTTCGGTTCCCTCCTGGGAGGGATACAGGACTCGAGTAACGATGGATGCAGGCTCTTTTCCACCCATGGACGAAACGACTTCTCAGGGAGAGGCGGAGTTTCCCCCACTGGTGTGATAGGGGAATGGTCCGGCTCGTCCAACTCTCCTGAGGATGGGTAATCCTCATCCGCAGGGGAGGGAGAGAAAGTCTGGGGGGGAGAAGGAGCCTTGCGTAAGGATTTGAGAGGAGACAGGATAGCCCTCGGAGATGCCTCCACGGAGGGGACTCTACTCTCTTCCTCTTCAGGGGGGGAGGCAGCCGCCACTGATTTGTGACCTGAGTCAGAGAGCACAGGCTTCATAGCCTGCATAAGAGCTCTGACTAGGGTCCCGAACCAGGGCTGCTGGCTGACAGTCGCGCTGTCAGACACTCCCTCTGGAGGGTAGGGGATCGTTTGATCCCTTGGAGGAGTTGACAAACGAGGGTTCGCCTGATGAGAAGCTGAAATGAGAGAGTCCTTAGACCTGTCCGGGAACTGTCCCTCCTCCGGCGAGCGCGCTGTTCTGCGCTTGTGGGGAGGGGAACGAGATGATGACCTGTCAGCCTGACGACGATCGCGCTGGAGGTCGCGCACGAAAGGATCGTGCGCCATAGGAATTTCGCACTCGCGCGGGCGTGCAAGGATGGTGGCGAGGGCGAGGTGGCGCGCAGGCCATGGCGTGGGAGCGATGGCGCGGGCGCGCGTTGGAGATGGCGAGGGCGTGTGGCACGCAGGAGCTGGATCGTGAGGAGGGGTTGAAGGCTGGATGCGAGGGCGTGCAGTAACCTGATGCGGTACTGTCGGGCGCGAGTGAGCAGTAGCGCGTATCTGGAAGTACTGGGCGAGAGCTCGAGTGCGCAGCCTCGTGATAGCACGAGGGTGGTTCTGCGCGTCAAGGGTGAGCGCTGAGCAGTCTGAGCAGGAATGTTAACCTGAGGAGACCGTGGGCGCGCTGGGCGCGCAGGGGATCGTGGGCGCGCATCAGGATATGGGCGCGCATCAGGATATGGGCGCGCAGGTGTGCGCTGCTGCGATGGGTGTGCCGGGCGCGCAATCGGATTAGGGCGCACAGGTGTGCGCTTTTGAGTTGCATGGGGCGCCTCGAGAGCAACTGGAACCTGGCGCGCAACTGGAACATCGCGCGCGACTGGAGGAGCACGTACAGGATTGCGCAGTCTGGAAGGAGAGTCCAGAGGTACCTGTGAGCGCCCGAGCGCTAACTTAAGCACCTTCTGGACTGCGCGCTGAGATATAGAAGCTCGTTGGCGAGTGCGTGTGCGCTGTATCAGGAACTGCGCGCGATGGGCGTGCCTCGCGCCTAACTCCCGAAGGGTGCTGCGAGTCTAGAGGTACCTGTGAGCGCCTGTGCGCTAACCTAGGTGCCTCTTGGACTGCGCGCGACGTGGCAGGAACCGGTGGGCGCTGGGGCGCAGGTGGGTGCGTATGCGCAGGTGAGCGCTGGCGCGCTAGATCAGGAACTGCTGGTGGGCACCGGGGCGCAGTAGGTTGTGGGCGCGCAGGGGAACCCTGGCGCATAACAGGGACAGGTGCGCGCACGCGCGCAGGTGAGTGCTGTGGCGCTAAGTCTGGAACGGCAGCAGCAGCATGAGGGCGCACAGGTTTAACCTGCCGCTTAAGGGTATGAGGCGCAGTTTTGCGCTCAAGTCCCTTATGCCCCGAAGGGACCAGTGCCTGCGCAATGGCAGGTTTAGGTGGTGCGTAATGTGCATCAGCATCCTCAAAGGGTGACGGCAGGTCAGCAGGTCTGGAGGGAGACTGGTCACAGGGTCCCGAAGGACGACCTTCCTCCGAAGGGGATCGCGAACGATCTCCGGAGAGGTCTTAGGTGGTAGCTGGCAGGATCGGCGAACGGCGAGTCGTCTCCTCCGCAGAGGACAGTGGGGATGACGAGCCGAAGAGGGGCCTCCTATCTCTCTTGTGAGGAGAAGGAAGACCTCTATGGCGAAGGGGAGGACGAGCTTTCCGCCTTATACACCCAGCGAGCTGACCATCGTAGGGCCTTCGAAGAGGAGTCTCTGTAAGTGAACTCCCCCGAGGGAGAGAATCACCGGCAGGAGAGACCGTAGGACTTAGTTCCTCCCTCGAAAGATGTTCGGAGGAGGAAACTAAGCCTTCAGCTACCTCAGCAACAGGAACAGGGATTTGACTAGACCCACCAGATTCCTCCGTCACAACAACGTCAACGACAGACAGAGGATCTATCCCTGCTGCAGTTGGCGATTGTTTAACAGCTGCACCTAGTTTGATCATGTCAAACAGGGCTTCCCTGGAGGGCAAACCCTGCAGCCCCAAGGAAGCCTAAAGCTATAATAAATCATTGTTATTTACAGACAGAACAATATTTAAATCCTCCTCCGGGGGAGGAGGGGCAGCTGCCTCGCTATGGGAGGCAACTACCTCTCCCGCACCCCGGGATCGGTCAACAGAAATACGGTCTACGCTACCACTCGCCGGCCTCTCGGAAGAGACCGCTCGAGAGGGAGCTTCGGGGAGGAAAGGGCTACAGAAAAAGAAGTCTTGGAATTTTTTCTCTTCAAAGAAGCCTCTGAAGGAGAAATATCCCTTTTAGACTTTTTCTTCCGGCGCCGGGCAAACCTCTTCCACTGGGAGGTAGACCACTCCCTACATTCAACACATACGTTACCGCTATCACACCGTTGGCCTCTACAATGAGGACACAGGGTGTGGGGATCAGTGTCGACCGCCGACATAAAAGTCCCAAAAGGGCGGCCAGGTAGTCCAGGACACGTACGCATGTTCAGTAATAGAGGCCAACTTCAAACACACTGTGAGGAAGAAAAAGCAAAACAGAAAAATGGCAGTCAAAGTGAGGGAGAGAGCAGATAGGTCTGTTATCCGCCCGAGCCAAAAGTAAAGTGAAGCATTCACTAGTATGTGTGAGGGGGGGCGGGTAGCAAGCCACCCCTCCCTACCCCCCGCTAACTAGCGGTGGTAGTAATCCCTCGTTAAAATTCTAATGGCTCGTCATTCAGCTACACCGAAGTAATTACCCCCATGTAAATAGCGTGGTTTGTATTTCAGTTATGGACAAATATCTTTTTGTTCATATCAAAACAAGAAAAATTAACTTCATTTTTATATGAAACAGTAATAATTTAGGTTATAGTAAGTAAAAAATGTTTTATTTTGTTCTTTTAGGATTCCATCAACTTTCCGAATAAATTTTATCATGCCTGTTTGTTTCCTTCAACACTATTAAAACAAAGGCTACAATTTTTGGGGTAGCAGCTACCCCACAGATTTTAGCCACGAGGAGGAGAACCTTGTAACGGCTCCTCCCATATCTTGCCACCAACTTCCCCTCGAAGTGTAAACGTTATGTGGCGTGTCAAGAATACGTCCCGTTATTATACGATATCCTAAAGGCAATCCTTAAGGGTAATCGCGCCAGAAGTTAGAATTCTGGAAACCTTTAGTTTAATTCTCTGGGAATATCCACTGTAGTCATATATACCCTAAGGAAGCTACTAAAGGAACCTTCCATCAGGACGACATGGCCTGAGCCCAATAATAGATTTCCGTTTTTCTTACCTATGAATAGATCAAGGAGACTATAATACTCACACTTAACGACATTATTGCACAAATAAACTTCTATAGCAGGGGGGAAAATGAAGGATACCACCAGCACAAACCATGTAAGAAATTAGAAATCGCCAACGTTCTGGACAAGTATATGGAGGTAAATAATTAGGTAAACATATCTAGGCTCCTTTGTTGTTGGTTGGAACGTACTGGGTCACTAATTAAAATGTGGATAAATACAAGTACGCAATCTAACCTAACCTAGGAGTCATATCCTTAGCTTACCATTAGACTATGTCTCATCCCTGACAAGGTAACAATAAATCATAATTGGTAAATAACAAAATTATCATCAAATCATATTTCGGCCGAGAAAATCTATTTGACAGATACAAACCAACTTTACGCCTATCTCAACCAACTACAATACACACACCCCTAAATCTATATTCTAGTTTCCTTTCCTTCATATTTTTATTCAAGATCTCATAACTACTACTTCATGGTGAAACTGAAATTTTGATACAGTTTTATCCTTGAGCCACTGTACTTCATCCCCCCTTATACTATAATACTAAATATCTGGCTGACCAATCCACCCCTGCCTGGAAAAGGTACTGAATCAACCTAGCTGCTCTAATTCCACTAGGTAAAAAATCAACCTCCTAATAAACAAATTTACCAAAATACAAACAAAACCTGAAAAGTTGAAATATACAGGTAAAACAAATTACTGTAGGACCTAGGATAAGCCTAATCCTACGGAGAGTTGAAACAAAAAACGAGGCAAAACATTAAATTATACAAAATTACTCACAAAGAAAGGGGGCATCGCAAAGCTAGGGTGTACTGTCAACTCTCCAAGAATTCGACTTCAGTCCAGACTCCAGTCCACTGGCAGTGACTCCAACAGTCCAGCTTGATCAAATAGAAAAAAAAGTTTCTCGTTAAATTCGATTTAACGAAATAAAAGAAAAAATAAAACCTCTGCTACACTTTTAACCCCTCAGCATTCTATAAATATAATCTCTCGAACACGTAGAAGAGAGGCTACCTAAACGAGCCTCTTTACTTTCTTTAGTATCATGCTTTTATCATTTGAGCGTTAAATTTAGTAATACCAAACACTAAATTTTCCTAACATTATTATTATTATTATTATTATTATTATTATTATTATTATTATTATTAAGCTACAACCATAGTTGAAAAAGCAGAATGCTATAAGCCCAGGGGCTCCAACGAGGAAGGGAAAACAGTAACATTAAAATAAAGGGCAAAAATAATTATTTTATCAAATAAAAGTATAACATAGAAAGCTCAACGTAGTACTTATCCATTAATATCAGACCGTATCTGATGGTCATATAGATGGATTATATTTGCACAAGTTCGGTATAACAGATTCAAGGCAATGGTTTATGTTCATACAACTCTGCATCCATGTTGTTACACATAGAAAACGAAATAGTATAACCAAAGAAAACGAACCCGACAAATTATGGGTTACTTATCAAATCATCCAATTACAAACGAACTAATCGTACAAATTATATTAAGGATAATAAATCTGCATTTTACCAATAGTACACGGTTAAATGATAAATGTCCTACTTAAAATATACATTCAAAGCTAAACATGAGTAGGCATACCCTCTAGCCATGATAAAGAAGACACATTGATTGATACAAATTATATGAGAGAGAGAGAGAGAGAGAGAGAGAGAGAGAGAGAGAGAGAGAGAGAGAGAGAGAGAGAGAGAGAGAGAGAGAGAGAGAGAGAGAGAGAGAGACCCATTTTGAACCCACATGTAAGGCAGGGAGAATGAAAGGAAGCGAGAAGTTGGAACGGAGGTATATTATAATGGCCAAATGACGCTGCAAGGAGATTCAAATAATGCTTAAGAGTAGGTTACACCGCTTGCGGTACACTGATGGACCTACCTTCAACGGAGAAAGAAGTAATGTACAACAGTAAGCGAAAAACAAGTCTATGATCACTTGCAGGGAAAGGAACCAAATGCACAAAGGAATTATTGAAGCAAAGAATTTCTTAGAACGAAAAATAAGAAAAACAAAAGATACAAAACTTCAATAAATTAAATAAAGGAGATACCAAGTCTTTCAGCTTAGGCCTACTAAACAATAATTGCAAGAAGTATATACTGAAGTTTTAAAGGCTCAACTTCATGACCATAAAGAACATTTCTTAATTTTGTCACAGCCAGGATACAATTTCTTAAATACTATCAAGTGGATGTTAATAGTATAGGAATGTAACAGATAAGATTGCGATTAATTACTCAAAAGTCGGAGATAAGAAAATCTAATACGACGAAAGATTTTGTCCAACAATTTAAGAGGAGAGTCTACTGTTGAAGACCAAAGAGGGATATCATATGTTGACCATGGCAGTATAAATTAGTAAAATTTCCAGAGGCTTTGCATTTATTTTAGGGAAAAGATAGGCCGCCTTTCAACAGGATTTAACTTTATACCCAAAACTGTTATACCCCAAACTTTGCTCCAGGTAGGCTTACTATGTATTAATTTAGGTCAAATGTTTGGTTACATATTTTATCAATTTAGGTTAAATATATGTTTATATATATATATATATATATATATATATATATATATATATATATATATATATATATATATATATATATATATATATATATATATTCAAGAATAATAAAATGTAAGAACCATAATGTAGTGATTTCTATATCATGGAGTATAAGTTATTTGACAGTACAAGTCCTCGTGAATTAGTGACAAAACTATGATAATGAAATTCATATGGAAAATTATGCACTTTCTATCAGTGAATGTAGGTTGGTTTATATTCTAATTACAAAAATATCATTAGACAAGAAATGCATGAACGAGTAGGCTATAAGTCACTTATTTAAGTAACAGAATGGCAATGTCATTGTCACCCATGCATTACACACACACACACACACACACACACACACAAAGTTTTGGTTCGAATCCTGGCCTAGGGTAGATGATTTAATACACGTGTGTGTGTAATCAGGAATTCATCACTAGGGGACTTAACGCATCTTTAATGTTACAACTATAAAACAAAGACAAAATAACATTAATTTGGACCTCTAGTTAGGACAAAATCAATCCTAAACTGAACGGAAAATATCCTTATCAGTACTTGCCTCTATAACCAATTAAATGAAACAAAAATGTTTAATATAAAACAAATCCTAAAAGTAATAAAAAAGTATAAAACACAAGACCATTTGGGTATATATTTGTAAATAAATGAAACTTTTATCTTTCCCAACTAATAGAAGTCTTCGCTCTTTTCTTGGGTCCTTCCTCGTTTGTCAACCTCTTTCCGAAAATTATAAAAAAAAGAAGGAAAAAAAGTAGGGTGCAGAGTGCCATCACGTTTTCAATATAGCGAAGATGATGACCAGTCCACTCTCCTTTTGTTCTTTTGGAACATCTCCCAACTATCCAGACTTCCTTACCTCCCTCCCGAATCCCTACACCCAACAACTGACTGTGCCTTTTAACTTCTAAAATATAAAAGCTATGAAAACTTAGGCGAAAACATTAATTAAATTGAAGTTAATAATATGCATCTTGGGTTCAATTCTAAACTTAAAAAATTAAGTTTTATTTATAATGGAAAGTATTTTACTCCCTTTGTAAATAGAGTTCAAGAACATTATGTAATGCAATCGTATTTTACCACAAGACGAGAGAGAGAGAGAGAGAGAGAGAGAGAGAGAGAGAGAGAGAGAGAGAGAGAGAGAGAGAGAGTTATATAATAAAAACATACATAAAACAATCTTGAGTAGTTAATCTTCATAATCTTGTAAGGATGATCCAAATTACAAGCATAGCCTACCAACTAATGCGTTTTTCACCGTCACTCATTAATATCTACCGTATATTATTCTTACTGTCAGTGATGTCATTTTCAAGCTAAAAAAAAACCAACGAATCTACCACCTTGAATATCTTGCTGGAAATTATTTTTGTATAGATGTGATGAAACAATTAAGTGCATACTACCAAAAATATTGGTGTTTATGAGTATGATATATATTTACACAAATTATCTATTTATCTATCTATCTATCTATCTATCTATCTATCTATCTATCTATCTATATATATATATATATATATATATATATATATATATATATATATATATATATATATATATATATATATATATATATATACACACATCTGAGTGGGGATGCCTTAGCATAGTGAAATGATTTTTGTATCGCCATGATCAGCAAAGCTGTACAAGTCAGGGTCTCCCATACTGGGTTGGTTTGCTGTGTGCGATCAGACCACAGTCTCCCACTATCAGCAATCCGCAGTGGCCAGCGGTGAAGAAAATGGCCAAACCCTAAACATGATTACGGACACATCTGTGGTCTTTATCCTGCAATGCTAGCAACGGCTGAAGATTATGATATATACATCATGTATAACTATAAGCCGATGTTTACATATATATATATATATAATTATATATATATATATATATATATATATATATATATATATATATATATATATATATATATATATATATATATATATATATATATATATATATATATAATCTTTCCCATTTGTGATATGCTTTTTGTATCGCCGTGATCAGCAAAGCTGTACTAATCATGGTGACCCCTACTAAGTTGGTTTGCTGTGAGCAGTCAAATAAAAGTTTACAAGGAGAGAAATTGAAAAGAGTTGAAAATTTCAGGTATTTAGGATCAACAGTTGCAGAGGATGGTGATCTGGGGGCAGAAATAAACCACAGATTTCAAGCAGGATGGAAGAATTGGAAAAAAAAGTGCGTGGAGTACTATGCAAAAGGAGAATAGGGGTTAAGTTGAAAGGTAAAGTACAACAGGACAGTTGTGAGACCGGCAATGATGTATGGAGCGGAGATGTGGGCAATAAAGAAGACAGAAGAGAAGAAGATGGATGTGGCAGAGATGAGAATGTTGAGATGGATGTGTGGGGTGACAAGAAGAGATAAGATACGGAATGAGGTAATTAGGGGTACCATAGGAGTTAGAAAACTATCAGATAAGATCCAAGAAAGTAGACTGAGGTGGTATGGTCATGTCATGAGAAGAGATGAACAGTATATTGGGAGGAGAGTAATGGAAATGGAAGTACAGGGAACGAGAAGGAAAGGGAGACCAAAGCGAAGGTGGGTGGACTGTATCAAGGATGACCTTCGATCAAAGGGATTAAGCGGTGATGAGGTGTGGAACAGAGGTAGATGGGGAAAGGTGACCAGAAACATCGACCCCAAATAGAAGTGGGAAAAGAAGAAGAAGAAGAAGAAGAAGAAGGAGAAGAAGCAGCATCACAAATCTGCGGCGGCCTGCATGATTATGAATATGGCCAAATCCTAGATATGAATAAGGACATATCTGAGGCCTTTTGTCCTGCATGTTGACTAGTGGAATAAAAACCTCTGAAATCCTTGTTGTATATATATATATATATATATATATATATATATATATATATATATATATATATGTGTGTGTGTGTGTGTGTGTGTGTGTGTGTGTCTGTGTGTGACTTAATGACAGATGCATACAAACTACACCTGGAAGTTAATTCTATACATTCCTAAAGCAGACAAGAGAAGTTGCACAATGTATCTTCAAGCACCCTGTATTACTAACAACGGTCTTGATGAATGTTGAGTTGCTTTGGAGCCAGCGTCAAATTATGCCGATGAAGCAGGAAGGGAGGGGGGGGGGTGAGGTCAATGCCATTATAGCTACGGAAGATGAGACAGGAGGCACTGGGTTTCTAACTCGATTAACTAGGGGTGCCATCCCCTGGAAGGAGAGAGAAGAGGCGGTTCCCTGTCTACCGAACCCTTTTCTAGCAGGTTGTTCTGGGAAGGCCCCAAAGGGTCCTCGACGTCGTTTCGTCTTAGTTACCCGCCTATGGTTGTTCGTAATGTCATTACAGGGGAAACTGCCACACGCCTTCTTCGTAACAAGGGAATGCGTAGCCAATGTTGATATAACAGAAACTGGTTCCAAGGGCGTAACGTTTTAATATCAACACACATTCTTTTCTCGACCTTGCTATCATTTACTGGGTATTCCATTATCATTTTGAGTAAATTATTTTCAAACTTTAAATGAAAATAAAGCTTTACAACCATACAGAAAGGATAGAAGGGTCTAAAAAAGTATAAAATAATAGACATCTGTAAATGACAGAGGCATTATAAAAATATACAGATTCATCAAGAAATGCTTAAATGGACAACTAAAACTAATAATAAAGATACGAAGGAATCTTTTCTTAGAAGACTAAAAAATGCTGGTAAAAAAAGTCCATTTATCAAAGGCAACAGTTACTGACGTGAATTTCAAAGGGCACTTGTCGGCTACTGAAGGCAGTTACTAAGGGCACTTCACGGTTATTGCAAGTGGAAATGAAAGCAGAATGAAGTCCAAATGACAGATGAGTAATACGGAATTAAAACATCAATGAAAGACCTAGGAAATATACAATTATATGATTATATAACTAGATGAAATTTGGATTGCAATGAGCTTTTGTAATAAAGCACCGATGAAGTTTCTCTGTGCCAGGATCCATACAGTGACGTACTACAAAATTCCGAAAGAACCCCAATAAACAAAGATGGGTACACTTTACATCTGTGAAACTCTTACAGTCTTAGTACTAGCCATCGTCCAGTCTTTCTTGCCTTTGACCTTATATTGTAAAATGGAGCTAAATAAGGATTCATTGGTCAGAGTTTTGGGAGAGTGTCCTTGTTGCAAGGGTGGAGAATGGCAATCTCGATCCTCTCTTATATTACAATCTAATTTTTCTTAGTTTCATGGTATGGATGAAAATTTCAGGATGAACCAACTTCAGATTATTTCTCACAATAAAAATTATATCAAAATCTCCATTGAAAGAAAGGGTCATGCAAATGCTTGTGGGAGGAGAATCTCTCTCTCTCTCTCTCTCTCTCTCTCTCTCTCTCTCTCTCTCTCTCTCAAACGTTTTTTGATGGAAGCTAATATTAACATACAGCACGAAGTCTAATGAACAAGTTCTGTGTATCAAGGTCTCGACTATGGGTAAATTCCTTAAAGTATCCAATTTAATTATGCAATTTAAGGTTTAACAGGAGTAATTTTGAGTGAATTATATTAACATGATCCTTAACAGAATTTAGTTCTGTTCCGGCGCTAGTTAGTTTAATACTTGAGCCAAAAACCTGACTATTTCCTATTACTTGATTCGAAAGGCAATCTTACTAATATAGCAAAAAATGATGACTAAAATATGCTATTTCAGATAATACCACAAACATCAGTGATAAAAATCTAAACGCGCAGAACTGCAATATGAACAAATATAGCTTCTATAAACATTAAAAAAAAAAAAAAAAACAATGACAGGTTTTAAGAAATGTAATAGACAACTTGGTGAACTACCAGCTCTCTAATGAAAATTATTCTTAGATTTGCATTAGATATTTCTTGTATCAAACAGTATATAAATAAAGGCAAAATAGGTTGCGAAGAACCACCCCATAGCAAATGAGACTTAATTATACTACAATAGATTGAATCTATGAATTTGCGAAGCCATTCAGTGTCTAAATGCAATTGGGAAAACACAACATTTGCAAAATGAAGTTAAGATAAGGTGGACAGCAAGACGGGGAAAGGAAGTGGCATTGTAAGCAAAGTAGAGCTCTAGAACACTAAGGAACGGCTACAAAGACCTTAGCAATGATGATAGTGCACAGCGTAGAGATGCACTACTAAGCCTTTAGGACCTATGGGATAATAATATCAGGAGAGCTGAGGGCCGGATTCAATGATTTCTATTTTTTTTTATTTTCCCCAAAAGTAGTGGTTCTATAATTACTCATATTTCTTATATAAGCCACTTTGGACTGAGGTCGCAGGTTACATATCCTCCTACAACCAGGCTACAACCTACTACAACCAAGAGGCACATATTCCCCTTTTTTATCTTTTAAGTAGGATTCAACATTCTAAACTTCATATGAAGCAATTCTAACTATTCAAGACAAAGGAAGATCTGACAGGACATGCTTATGGATTATTTCAATCTATCCCAAACCTATACCTAACCATATTGCCTATCCTATCATCCTATCTCCTCTCCTTTCAGCGTGGAAATTCAAGTAAGTCCCTCCTACACACAAACCAAACAACCACTACCTCCTCCTCCCTCGGTCTTCTGAGCAACCAGGAAGTCATCAGTATGTAAACCTCGAAGCCGGCTTCATTGCTTCTCTAACTTACAGGGTCAGGTTGGTGGTCTTCGGCTTCGTGATGGATCCAAGAAGAGCTTCAACCACTTTGCATAGATTCATGGAGGATATCACGCGGCCTTACACCGAACTGTCGGGCCGACCAACCTCGGGGCCTTACACCCCTTACCCTACCCTACCTAACTCTGCCAAGACGGCCCCTCGTCCGCCTCCCTCCCCCCAAGAACCTCAACTATTTCCTTCCAAGGAGCCTCTTTGCTCAGGGCCCGCAACCTCACAAATCCCAGTCCTTAACTGGCCAAGATTTATAACAGTTGCCCCGTTAGGGAGGGATGCCCTACCATCTCCTACATCCAGACTTCTCAAGGAGTTGTTATTCTTCATTTGCTTTACAGCTTCGGCAATTTTTGCAACAAATTCTTGGACAGGGAATGCTGTTTGCATTTCCAACCAGTATCCAGTTGAGAGTTCAATTCATATAAAAAGATGGTAGCCTAAGGGTAAATTTCATGTAAACATGAGCGTATAGAAAACTAAACTAAAGACAAAAATCTCGATCACAACCAAATAGCTTTTGTTGTACCCATATTTTAAGTATCAAATTAATAAGATGAACAAATATAATAAGTAACGGAAAGGGGACGAATACTAAACAGAATATACCGTGAATATTCATCATCTTGCACAATCTTTATGGGATACCTTTAAGACTCAATGAATGATATTTATCAATTTCCTCTATTAGTAGAAGAGGACATTCTTATACAGTTACATAAAGTTTTATTTACACGAGGAAAGTATCGTTCAATATATGGCTGAAGAGTATGAAAGAACATTCTCGAATGAATTTCATACTGATTATATACTGGAATTCAGCGGTTTCCTTGTTATTATGTTTTTATGTTGAACAGGCTGAGATAAGTATTTCTATAGTTTATATGATATCTGTTTTGACGATGTTACTGTTTTTTTAGAATGATTTATTGCTAATTTGTTCTCGTCATTTATTTCCTTATTTCCTTTCCTCAGTGGGCTATTTTTCCCTATTGGAGCCCTTGGGCTTAAAGCATCTTATATATATATATATACATATATATATTATATATATAATATATATACATATATATAATATATATACATATATATAATATATAATATATATATATACATATATATATATATATATATATATATATATATATATAAAATTTATATATATATATATATATATATATATTATAAATATTATATATATATATATATATATATATATATACACACACACACACACGTGCGCGCGTGTGAAGGTACCCCTTTCCTACTCTTCCCGTAAGCTAACTTTCGTTTTGACATCCCGATTGCGTATCAATCTCTTAGGGGTCCTGATGAAGGGCAACAAACTCTTTCCTCAGAGCAGTTGTTTGACCAGTTCCTCTCCTCCTGCCGTTCCGCTTCTTGGTCGAATTTCTTGAAGGCGTTTCATGACGACGAAACCCAATTGACCCATTGATCCCTTTGCAATTAAAATATCCTTTTTATAACGACCGTAAGAGGTCTCGTGTCTAGAATTGCCTCTCCTGATGATTATGATGATTTAGATTGACCAGCCTATATACAAGGCGGACCACGGGCCCTTGCGTTGGCAGCCCGTGAGTGGAACAGAGCGTTGGTTGTATCTTTTAAAAGCTGTTACTTGTGTTGGATGACACGAACACTGACGACAGACACATGATGATTGAGGCTGACACAAAATGACGACCGAAGCTGGAGCCCGAAGCTCAAATCTGGGGCGCCGTAAAACAAAAATCTCCGATCACAACCCCTTCCTTCGTCAGTCCTAGATAATTATTTTTCTTATAAGCGGGCACTAGCAGGAAGACATTCAATTGGAGTGTCTCTCCTTAGAGGTTCTTCCTTTTAGAAGAAAACAAAAAACTTCAGATTGAAGAATTTTAGCTTTCTTTGATCCTTCAATATTCTCTACTTCTGTGCAGTTTCCGCTTTATTCTGCACAATCTTTATTTTTGGATCTTCAACATTAGGGACTTTACTTTCTCATTTCAAATCCACACAATCGTGAAGTGATCAACAAATAAATAACTACTTCTCCTTTTCGGATTCTTTATTTCTTCTCTCCCGTTCTCCTTCCTGTCTCCCTCTTCTTACTGTATTTTCTGTCCGAATCCTTTCAAATAAATCCATTATTAGTCTTGAAGATTCTTGTTTAGCATTTCATAACTGCCTTCCTTTTTCCACTTGTCGTTGATTCCTTTTTGACGATGTGTTTTGGTTTTTTTCCAAAGTCGCAGACTCAATAATTCTCATTAAATTTCACCAAAGCATTTTCTGCATCACCCAAATCTTGTTTCCTTTTTAATGGCCTCAGAGGCAAGTCGGTGATAAAATCTTGCAAATTTGGGTTGATCAATAAAACTATTGAAACTATCTTTTTACCTTTTCTAACATCCCTGCTCAAGACGAATAACAATATGGCACCGATTTGGGAATGCACCAGTACTCCACGTCTCTCCTAACAGAGAGACTAAGAATCTTTTGGAGCTCTGACAGGAAAGCATTCAACTTTCCTATTGATGATGAAAGACAAATTGGAGTCGAACAACGAGTTGGGAGAATTTTGAAAACTATTTCAGATTTGGAGCCTATTAGGGATTGCCAAAGGAAGACGTCCTATTGGAGTGCCTCTCCTTAGAAGTCCTGCCTTTTTTAGAGAAAAAAAAATTACTTCAGATTGAAGAATTTTAGATCTTTCTATGGTCCTTCAATATTCTCTACTTCTGTGCATTTTTCGCCTTATTCTGCACAATATTCATTTTTGGATCTTCAACATTAGGGACTAGGGACTTACCTTCTTCTTTTAAATCCGCCATATCGTAAACTGGTCAACAAATAATAACTAGTTCTCCTTTTCGGATTCTTTATTCCTTCTCTCCCGTTCTCCTTACTGTCTCCCTCTTATTCCTGTATTTTCTGTCCGAATCCTTTCAAATAAATGAGTTATTAGTCTTCAAGATTCTTGTTTTCCTTTTCATGACTGCCTTCCTGATTCCACTTGCGGATCCCTTTATGACGAGGTATTTTGGTTTTCTTTCAAAGTCGCTCACTCAACAATTCTCTTAGCTTTCACCAAAATATTTTCTGCAAAACCCAAATCTTGTTTCCTTTTTAATAGCCTCATGGTGAGTGTGATAAAACCTTGGAAATTTGGGTTGGTTAATAAAACAATCAAAACAATTTTTTTTTTTACCTTTTCTAACATTTCTGCTTGAGACGAATGACAATTTGAAGCCAATTTGGGAATGCACAGGTATT
>NC_090745.1:106073981-106101481 GCF_036898095.1 Palaemon carinicauda | reverse complement strand
CGTTTATCACACTTTTTCTCATAGATCTCAAGGGAAAACATTTATTCAAAAAGATCAAATTGATATCAATGCAAAAATGCATTTTATTGAAGAATATGATTTGTTTTAAGTACTTGTACTTGCATAAATGTTCTGTGCTTACGTTGAGCAATAAAATGATGAGTACTCTGTTGGAAAAATTTATATGCATTTTGAGAAATTCGATCAACTAACTTTGACTTTTCCCAGTAAATTTCCTTAATATATGGGCTACATGTAGACTACAGTACCATCATCAGCCGTTACTAGTCCACAGCAGAACAAAGGCCTCAGACAGGTGCATCCATTTGCATCTGTTTATGGTCTTTCTATGACAGTCTACACCCGCAAACTTTCTTAGTTCGTCAATCCATCGTCTTCTCTCCCTTCCCCCGCTTCTTTTGTAGTCTCAGGGGACCAATTCTGTTATTATTAATGTCCATATGTTACCTGTCATTCTCATTACATGTCCTGCCCATGTCCCTTTCTTTTTCTTACTTGTTGTTAGAATATCCTCTACTTTAGTTTGCTCCCGTATCCATGTTGCTCCTTTTCTGTCTCTTAGTGCTATTTCATCATCATTCTTTCAATAGCTCTTTGAGTTGTACCTATCTTATGTTTTATGGCTTAGTAAGGCTCCACGTTTCTGATATATAAGTTAATACTAGAAGGGCCATCTAATTGAATACTTTTTTTTTTTAGAAAAGGTGGCACTTCACATTTCATAATCTCATTTCGTTTGCCAAAACAATTTGAGTTAAACATTTCGTTGCAAGGCAGAAATAAATGTGATTATGATGTAGTAAAATATTAAGGCGTTTAAAAAAGAACTTATATTTCAAGGTCTTTTTAGCTCAATCAAAACTTTCAGAACAACACTTTCCCCGGGGGAAGGCTTACGAAGGTAATGAGGAAAAATTAAGATATCTATGAATATTTTAAAGAATCGAGTCAGATTTAGACACATTAATAGCAGATTATAATAAAAGATCCAATAACCACTGAAACTTGGCACTTCGTTGACCTATCAGAGGCTTCTTTAGAGTTAAAAGAGGAGCTTATTGAAATGTCTAAAGACAATATCCTAAAATCTCTGCTTGACGAAGAGCGAAAATCTCATCGTAATTTGGAAAAAAAAACAACCGTAAAATATCTTTGCCTCCTTGACCATGCCCGACGACTAAGTATCTGCTTCTTTTTACCATACTTATGTGAATCCCCATTTTCGTACTTGGCGCAAAAAAAGAAAAAAAAAAGAAGTAAACAGACGAACATTTGAAGGGCCAATTTATTGAAGCTAGGAACCCCTATGTTAGAGCCTGATATCAAAATCCTTTCTCAAAAGAAGTAAAATTGAAGAAGTCATTATTTTGTATAAAGTACCAATTAAAAAAAAACCATATTCTTAACGTTAATAACCTTTCTATTTTATAAGATTATTATTCCTTTCCTAGATACTTAAATACGAACCCTATTTCAATGATTTGAAATTGTCATAATTTCGATATTATTCATTTATTCATTACTCTAAAAACTACTTGCTTAAATAGAATATTCTAGAAATCTATGTTTTCGATATTAGATTACTAATAAATTGGGGATAAAAATAATGAAAAACATTACGCGGCCTTTATGAAGGATAATGAATTGCAAGGTGGCCTACATGCACGCTAAGTACCCCACCCTTGGTATAGCTGTCTACTATATACACACACACATACGCAGATTTCCCAGAGCTTTCTCTCAGGAAAGACCGTGGCTTTATCCATCTCTACTGTATATATTCAACATGTAAAAAAAAAATCCACTTAATTTGGAACTAAGGTAAAAAAAAAAATCCACTTAATTTGGAACTAAGGTAAAAAAAAAATCCACTTAATTTGGAACTAAGGTAAAAAAAAAAAATCCACTTAATTTGGAACTAAGGTAAAAAAAAAATTCCACTTAATTTGGAACTAAGGTAAAAAAAAATTCCACTTAATTTGGAACTAAGGTGAAAAAAAAAATTCCACTTAATTTGGAACTAAGGTAAAAAAAAAATATATCCACTTAATTTGGAACTAAGGTAAAAAAAAAATCCACTGAATTTGGAACTAAGGTAAAAAAAAATCCACTGAATTTGGAACTAAGGTAAAAAAAGACATCAGGTATTTTATCCCAACAAACTTGCGTAGTTAATCGAAAACACCACAGAGTTCAGAATCTCGGAGGGATCATCCACACTCCTCCATCTTTATTCATCTTCATCTTTTCGGAAACATTCCATCAACTAACCCATTCGATCTATCATTTATTTGACTCCAGGGACTTACTGATTCTTCCTCTTGCCTCTTCCAACTCCTCTTCACACCCACCTGACTTATCTTTTAGGTTTTTCTATCTCCTTTTTTTTCTCTCCTCTCTTTACAGAGGTCATATTTCTATCTGTATAATTCACCTGTTAAACGGTATCCTACTGTACAAGGTTAAATCTACTCTAACCCTAACCTACCTTAACCTCTTCACTATCGTCCAACCTCTCTTTAGTCCCTTCATTTTCTGACAAGTATAACTTTTCCATCTTTCACTCGTTTTTTTTTTTTTTTTTTACCCCTTTCCCTACCTCTCCTCATGAGTATGCTGGTGTTATCCCACCCCTGCCTCATCCCCGTAACCTTGCAAACCCCAATTTCCCCCAATCCTCCCCCCCAACCCAAATCCTCATCCTCATCTAAACGCCCCCATCAAAGATCTCCCAAAACAGAATCCCCCGGACAAAGCCTCCTTGTCGTACTTCATCCATTCAAACTTTGACCATAAATCCGCCGGGTCGTTGGGGGGATAGGCTGGGGGGAGGAACGAGGGTGCACTGGGCTGAAGGAGAATATAACCTTTGGGGTAGTCGTCTAAAGGGGGAGGGGTTTTCGAGGGTCCGAAAAAAAAGGGGGGGGGGTTGCTGTCGGAAGATGTAAGAATGCGTGTGTGGGGTTGCCGGGCAAAACCACGGCCATCAGTAACAATTACGAAGGGTAGTGGCGGTAATGACGAACAGCCCCACACTTATCCCGCTGATGGTCTCGTGATCCCTTGACTCATGCGGCGCATATATTACCTTTCCTACTCCTCTCCTCTCCTCCTCCAATCCTACTCCTTCCTCCCCTCTCTTTGGTCTTTCTCTTTTTATCATATACTTTCTCTTCACCCCTTCGTTTATCATTCTTTTTTATATATTCACGCTCATCAAAGATAATCCTTTAAATAATCATAATTGTTACCTTTTCACTAATCATTTTTTACAGGTTCTTATCCATTCAGTTACCTGACCAATCATTATTGGCTTTTCAAGCTCGATTTGACCGAATACTTCTCATATCAGTATTTAAGGTCAGATAAAAGTTTCTAAGTATTAGTTTTGGGATGAAGTGGCAAGCCCTCTTCTTGAACCTCTACATTTGATATTCATAGGAGCTTGTGTCAAAGCCTATTTCTTTCTTACCGTCTTCCTTTTCAGTTGAACATTCAACTATTTTCATTCATCACTAGCCTAACCAGGAAAGAGTGTTCACATTAGAGAGTTTATAGAGAATTTTATTTATCTATGCTCTAAGTTTGGTCTACGGAGCTTATTAGGCACGGTACAATAATTTTTTTTTTCCATAATATTATTACACAGTAAACTACAGACAGATCAACACTTTCATGAAGTAATATATCAAATTTAAATCCTAACTTAATTAATATCAAAGACGGAGTATTTTAGAGCGTCTTTATTCATCAATTCTCAGAGATATACCCTTATCAAAACCATTTCCCGTGTACTTGTGATATTAATCCCTTCCTGTCCAATTCTCCTCGAAAACGAGGAATAATAGGCAATAACAGGAGTAGTCCTTTTTCGCACCCGAGACTAACCATCAAAGTAATTTGAGGAAAAAAATCTACATATAATATCATGATAGTCATGATTACTTATAGTAGACTTCCCGAGGATAAAATGAGTGGAACTGGGTAACAATGAGACTAAATAAACAGACATGGTACAGCCAACTTAAACCTGACGTTGAGTGGGTTACAAAGAAGCAAAAAGGGCCAACATTTTCATATATATTAAACCAAACCTCATGAACCAAATGAGTGACAATGAGGCCCAACAAGAACAGGGAGCGAATGACGAAGTAAAAATTCAGCCACTAAATCTGCAGAGATGGAGAGAAGCTTCGTCTCGAACGGCAAAAGACTGAGCAGAGCTGTAATAATTCATGCCACTACGCACCGACGACCATGGTAATTGCAATGCCAGATGAATCATCATTCAATCAATGCTGAGAAAATGGAGTCAGAACTTTTTGCTGAGTCATTTATGAGGACGACCAAAGAGAGAGAGAGAGAGAGAGAGAGAGAGAGAGAGAGAGAGAGAGAGTTGAGATCGAATCCCTTGACACAGAAAAAAAGAAGGAAGAGATAATTATGATCGAATCTCAGGGCACACACAAACACAAGAAAGGAGAGAGAGAGAGAGAGAGAGAGAGAGAGAGAGAGAGAGAGAGAGGTGATGAAGGCCTTGGGTGTGATAATCAAGATCGAACTCAATGAGAGAAGGAGAGAGAGAGAGAGAGAGAGAGAGAGAGAGAGTTAAGATCGAATGCCTTGACACAGGAAAAGGAGGAAGAGATAATTATGATCGAATCTCAGGGCACACAAACACACGAAAGGAGAGAGAGAGAGAGAGAGAGAGAGAGAGAGAGAGGTGATCAAGGCCTTGGGTGTGATAATCAAGATCGAACTCAATGAGAGAGAGAGAGAGAGAGAGAGAGAGAGAGAGAGAGAAGATTATCAAGATCAAATCCCATGACAGATGGAATCCCTTGTTGCAATGAGGACCAGTCTCTCCTCGTAACCGTGTTGCAGTCATAATTCAGTCAAGTATTTATCAAGAAGAACATGTCTCGGCTTCAGAGCGATTTCGGTCAATACGCACTATCCACACACAAACAGCAGCCGGTGCATATATAGATGCAAAGTCACGCGCACGTATGAAGTTACCCACTCTCTCTCTCTCTCTCTCTCTCTCTCTCTCTCTCTCTCTCTCTCTATTGATTTATCCTTTCTCCTTTATAACCCCCATCTCGCTACAGTAGGTTTAACCGCGCCCATTTCATTCTAAGACAAGAGCGAGGTCAAAGTAAGAGGTCTTGAATCGAAGCGATTCTGATTTAATATATATCACATTTCACAAAAAAATATGTGGATTTCAACGTTAACTAAGATTATGGATGCTAGGATTTTGATAATTCTACCTAATATATAAATATGCTTCGTAACTAAGATACTACTCTGGCCATATCTCTTGCCCATGCAAATGATATTTATGAAATCCTATAGCACGCAACCGGTCAAAAATGGAGGCTTAACACACACACACACACACACACGCACCCTCTCTCGCATGGTATGACTACTCCCTCTCCCCTAGCAAAGGGATGAGGAAAGAACGAGTAGTTATACGACTGACCGTGACTACATATATATATATATATATATATATATATACATATATATATATATATATATTTCATTATGCATAAATGGATTTGAAAAATGTACTCTAACAAATATATAAGAATAGAAAAAAAAATCAATAAGTATTTAGAAATTCATTAAAAACTAAACCTTATGTTAACCACTAGTTGCTATAACGTGAAGCTTTATCCATACACACACACACACGCACACACACACACACATATATATATATATATACATATATATATACACACACACACTTAACATTTCAAGACAACAAGCCTCATCACTGTTACCTTTAGTGTGGTTAATCTAACCTAACTTTCACACTTTTTTGTCACTGAGCGTGGTGCTAGGACGATGGTAGCCATTGATAAGTTACTTAACCTGTTTACATTTTCTTTCTGAAAGCATAACGTGTTAAAAGATAACTCTATGAAGTTTTCAACGTTTGAAACAGCTGCGCATATCTAGTTGCTGTTCCTCAAATTTTTGGCATGGGTATCTTCCGTTGTGACTGATGACCTACCCAATAAATTATGCACCCGACAGTTATTTGGCATCAATTGGGTCCGAAAGAGTTACGGGCGAGGAGATTATATATATATATATATATATATATCTATATATATATATATATATATATACATATACACATATATATATATTGTATATATATATATATATATATATAATATATACATACATACATATATATATATATATTGTGTATATATATATAATATATATATATATATATATATACATATATATATACATATATATATATATATATATATATCATAACAATAACTACAAATGCAGCCGATTCTAGTCCGTTGCAGGACAAAGGCATCAGACATGTCCTTATCTGTGTCTCAGGTTTGGCCAGTTCTCATCACCACGCAGCCCATTGCGCATAGATGATGGTGGGAGACTTTGGTCTGTTCGCTCAGAGCAAACCAATCTAGTAGTCTACAGCTTTGCTGATTATGGCTATACACAAACCCTTTCACCTCGTTAAGGTAACCCCATTCAGATATATATATATATATATATATATATATATATATATATATATATATATATACATACATATATACATATATATACATATACTGTATATATATATAGATATACATATATATATACATATATACATTATATATACACATATATACATATATATATACATATACACATTATATATATACATATACACATATATATACATATACACATTATATATATATATATATATATATATATATATATATATATATATATATATATATATATATATATATATATATATAAGGCACTTTGCGTCAATAGGCATAGGAGGAGATGATGATGATGATGATGATTATATATATATATATATATATATATACATATATATATACATATATATATATATATATATATATATAAATCCTTCATAAAAATAAAATGAGTAACTGGGATAACCTTAGATTCATAGACAAGGCTTCCAATAATGCTGTACATCACCTGTAACAAAATTGCAGTACGTGCACCGTAATTTCTTCATCAGTTTCCCATTAAGATACTATCATCCATCCCCTAATTGCATCAAACTAACTATATGCCTAAAATGTATACATAATGCATTTTGTACAAGCTTTGAGTCATCTTCATTCAGACATTACTCCGCCTATGAAATTCGATTTTGTTTGTTGACAAGAATTCTAGAACAAAGTTTTGATGGACCTTTATGAATTTTTGTGAAAGGGTTGATTAAATTTCTAAGTGCATCATGTTCAATATTTTGAGATAGATCATCCATCGCACAGATTTTGAGAATGTTCTTGGTCCAGGATTTGGGATTTGAGTTAATACTGGTCCAAGATTTGTGAATACTGGTCCAGGATTTGTGATAAATACTGGTTCAGGGTTTGTGATAAATACTGGTCCTGGATTTGTGATGAATACTGGTCCAGGATTTGCAATAAATACTGGTCCAGGATTTGAGATAGATACTGGTCCAAGATTTACGATAGATACTGATTTAGGATTTGAGTTAATACTGGTCCAGGATTTGTGATAAATACTGGTTCAGGGTTTGTGATAAATACTGGTCCTGGATTTGTGATGAATACTGGTCCAGGATTTAAGATGTATCATGATTCAAATTACAAAGTGGACCCTGGTTAAAATTTGGATACGGTTCAGATTTGGATACGGTTCAGATATTTCTTTGGCCGTTGGCGACAAGATATATAAAAATGAGTTATTTAACGTATCTCCTGTCTTACTCTATGAATTCCTATTACAAAGGAATAAACATATTATGGGATAAATACTATAATAAGAATATGGTCTTTGCTAATAATTTGCAATAAATAAGAAATTTGAAAATCCTTAAGGGCGTTTTGAATATTAAAGTTCTAATTACAGAGAGTCCTCAACTTAAACATTCGGAGATAGAAACACAAATTCAATAAATTATAAATCTCAGATATTGTATCAAAAAGTTCATAATGAAATACTGTAATAAAGATATATAAAATTTAATGGAGTATTATTATTATTATTATTATTATTATTACTAGCTAAGCTACAACCCTAGTTGGAAAAGCATGATGCTATAAGCCCAGGGGCTACAACAGGGAAAATAGCTCAGTGAGGAAAGGAAACAAGGAAAAATAAAATATTTTAAGAAGAGCAACAATATTAAAATAAATATCTATTTATAAACTACAAAACTTTAACAAAACAAGTGGAAGAGAAATACGATATAAGATAGAACAGTGTTCCAGAGTGTACCCTCAAGCAAGAGAACTCTAACCCAAGACAGTGGAAGACCATGGTACAGAAGCTAAGGTACTACCCAAGATTAGAGAACAATGGTTTGATTTTGGAGCAGGAAGACATTCACAACATGAAACTGGACTATTTACCAACTTTTGCAACTGAAAATCGTAGGCACGCGAGTTAGGGGAAGTCTACCCTGGGACAAAATTCAAAATTTGACTTACAAACAGCTTCTCGAAACTTATTAATTTTGTAAGTTGAGGACTTTCTGTATAACAGATGTTGGGGATGGTGGAGAAGATCTGGACTGGATTGGTAATAGGATATTAGCTGACCTAAAATATGCTGATGATGCTGTCCTTATTAGCAGAACACCCCATGAAATATCGCAAGAGGTTGGGCTCAAGATAAATAGAAGAAAGACAGATGATGAGAACGGAATATGCAACGGAAGATGAAATATCATTGGAAGGAGAAATTATTAATGAGGTAGAATCATTAAAATATTTAGGAGCTATGATATCTACTACAGAGTCTTAAGAACTGGAGTTTAATAAAAGCTTGATAAAACCAAATCAGACAATGGCCAGGTTAAGTAAAACTTGGAATACAGATCGCCTTATATTACATATAAAATTCAGGCTATATATCAATTTAGTGAGATAAGTGTTACAATATGAACACGAGTCATGGTATGACAATGAAACCATATCCAACAGATTTCGTAGATTTGAGAACAAAGCCCTCAGAAGAATACTGGTAGTTGAATGGCAGGACAGGACTAGAAATGAAACTATAAGAGATTACTCGAGTGCCATATATGGATGAGATCATGAGGGGGGGGGGGGGGGGGGGGCAGATGGAGATGGTTTGGGCATGATTTTTGCACTCTCTAAGGGAGATTAGTCCACAATACTTTTAAACGGGCTCTGCAAGGCACTAGCAGAGTTAGAAGACCCAAACCTACATGGCTGAGGACTATAAGGCATTAAGTATGAGGTGATGAATGGAGAAGTGTTAAATTAAAAGCTCATAATCTCCAATACTTTAACTCTAATGCTAAAGTATGAATGGGCAATAATTTAGGAGAGGATAAAATTCTATCATTATACGTAACAACATAAAATAAAAGTATCATCACATATGATAACCAAATGTAGACTAAAAAAAGATAGCTACAACCAAAATACATAAAAAAAAAATAAGGAGAATTTTCACTTTCCACGACCGATTTGTTGATATGAATTTGGATTTATAGAATTTGGGTTACATGGCCTGGCGCTGGTCATTCAGTGCCGAGGAGCTACTGGAGGGATAACACTGCAGTTGCACTGGTAAGCAAAATAAAAAATAGCTAAGACAAGATAAAGAAGGAAGGAGGCAACAGAGGTAAATCTGAGCGCTAAAAAGGTGCACTAGGGGGCAAAGAAACACAGCAAAGATTCTCAAGTAATGCCTACTTATTTACATTAAAACCCCTATCTCTCTAGACCGCCTTAAAATGCAAAGCCTTGAAATAATATGAAAATACTCGCAAAAGGTATAAATACTCTGAACAATTGACAAGAGAAATAAATACAAGTAAAATTTCTAATGTATTCTTTTTTTTTTGTTACACCGTTCAATCGTAATAAAGAAACAACGAAATAGGCAGACATCACCAGAGTTCAGGTATACTGTACATGCTTACATGTCTTTTACACAATGATTCCACCACCGAATTTAAAATTAGCCCAAGAGAGAGGAATAAGCACCAATTCGCCCCCAATTACAACCATTAAAAAGATGATCCTCCTTTGAAGTTGTAACAAGGAATTTTAAGGTGTCCTTACTTGGTAATTATGAAGAATGTGGGATTTTCTTAGTTATTCTTTCCAGGCACCTTTTAAAAGATATTAAGTGAGTACAAAAAAAAATCCCGAACCTTTCTTGGGAGAGGGGGGATACTTCGTATAGAAATCAAACCACCAGCTGCAAAAAACATCAAATTGTCTCGTTGCTATGAGCCACTACTAATTGGGCATCCTGAGAGAGAGAGAGAGAGAGAGAGAGAGAGAGAGAGAGAGAGAGAGAGAGAGAGAGAGAGAGAGAGAGAGAGAGAGAGAGAGAGTTAAACTTTCCTTTCAGTACAAGTATAAGTTAATGTAACATACATTAAAGCTATGAAAAATAACTAAACAAAACAAAAATCGTTCGGATGGAAATATACATTATTACCTGTCATTTAGTCATGCATAAAAATAATTTATAAAATTACTACTTAAAACAATGGTGTATTTAGCTATTGATAATGCCGATTTTAACCAATGGTACGCTTCCTCAATTGCTTAAAATGTTGCTTTTCAAAAGGCATAAGGAAGAAAACTGAAGAAAAAAAAAAAACAACACAAAGGGACTTTACACTTTAAGATATGAGTGAATATTGAAGTAAGAAAAAAAAATCGCATTTAAAAAAAATAAAAAACCGTACCAGTCGAATCTCTGAAGCCAACTCTTTTCCGCCATCAAATTAAAACTTGAAAACACTGAATAGTTTAACACTAAGAGCAATGCAGCCCTTGTCCCGGCTTGCGTTCCCGCCTAGAGCCGGCGGATAAAAGCTTTTGCAAATATTTTCCAGAAATTATCTCGCCGGAGTCGCTTCTCATGCATCCGAGGCCAAAGTTAAGAATGGCCGTGACTGTTGGAGTTATATTAAGACGAAGCGAGCAGTAATGGGGCGAGAGAGTGGCGTTATTGGACGGATGGATAGCCAGGAATGTAATCATACATTAGGGAGAGGGAGGGAGGAACGTAGAAGGAGCTTGAGACACCCGAATCTTGAAATGTCCAAGGATATTAATGGCCAGATTAGAATTCACCAAGACTAGGGTAGTGGTAACCGGTGTGATAACGTCCCTGACTGGTGAATGCCAGACT
This sequence comes from Palaemon carinicauda, assembly GCF_036898095.1. Lineage (NCBI taxonomy): Eukaryota > Metazoa > Arthropoda > Malacostraca > Decapoda > Palaemonidae > Palaemon > Palaemon carinicauda. The sequence continues at coordinate 106,090,267 of NC_090745.1, read as the reverse complement.
GGGGTTAAAGTCCCGCTCAAACTCGATAGTTTCTTTGATCACTGCAACATCACCATCCTTGTGAGCTAAGGGTGGGGGATTTGGGGGAGCCTATAGGTCTATCTGCTGAGTCATCAGCAGCCATTGCCTGGCCCTCCTTGGTCCCAGCTTGGATGGAGAGGGGGCTTGGGCGCTGATCATATGTATAAATGGTCAGTCTCTAGGGCATTGTCTTGCTTGATAGGGCAATGTTACTGTCCCTTGCCGCTGCCATTCATGAGCAGCCTTTAAACCTTTAAACTAAGTTTACAGACGAAAATGGATGAAATGGGAAATAAATATATTACAATGCAGCTGAAAAAAAGCCTACTATTTTGACTGTAAAAGACGTGATTATACTAAGAATGTTTGAATGGAATTTTGTTAAGTGGATTAAAAGTTCGTTAGAATGCTAATTTTTTTTAGTTATATCTTAAGTTATGGATTCTGTTATCAGTATGTGAACAAGAAAAGGAAGATTGATGGAACCTTGGATATTGTTGTTTTTGTTATATTTTTACTAATGAGACGGACTTTATAATTATTTGCAATCAATATATACGTTTCTCTCAGTAAAATATTCTAAATCATTTCAAAAACTGTGAGTCGGTCTTTCATTGAAACTTTAGAGTTTGCTCTTATAGTTAAAAGACCTTCGATATTTTGAGCAAAAGTAACTTTCATTTTTACGTTATTGACTTGAAACGTTTTCATTGTTAAGGATTTCTCCTTTAAGGGATTGAAATTGAGACAATTTTCTCTCACCTCTGTTTAGTAAAATATTTTACTCTAATTTCGTATAAGATCAATTGTGATTCCAGAACTAATAAACAGTAATTCCTAAAATACATAAGAGGACACGACTATTTGAATTTCTATGCACCATGAAAGAGCCGAAACACTTATAAACATTAATGTACGGTATAAAAATCACATAAAAGTAGTTGTTCATACAATATTCATACAAACATTCCACGGAAAATGAGAAATTACTTCAATGAAAAGAGGTTGACACAGCACATTCAAAACAGAACTATTAATTGCATCTTTGAGAAAAATCATGTCAAAGGATGTCCCTTTCAAGCTCGGATATCAATCGAAAATTCATTATATAAAAAAAGTAAAAATTAAAAAAAAAATAAATATATAATTACTGTTTTCTCACCCAAATAGAAAAAATGCAAGTAAAATATCTGGAGGTTAGAATTCACTTAGGTTGTACCTTCGCAAAACGCTAGTATGAAAATCTCAAAATGGACATCCTTGAGCTCATTTCTCTGCGACCACAAGACCTTCCTATGGAGTCGAAACATTGTGCTGAAAACCCATTTAGCTCTCTAAAAGGTACCATAAGACAGGAAGGCTGTTTTTGGAGTTATAAAATGAGTGTCACAGAATTCCTTTGCTCGGTAAACGTGGAGAACCCGACCTGTATATCTGCTTGCTCGAGAGACCTTTTGAAGATATTATTTAGGCTCTGAATTCCATGCAGTGGATTGACCCCTCGGGGTGCGTCAACCAGACATCAAATAGGGGGATCCCACTCGCAAAATTGTTTTGTTGGAGAGAGAGAGAGAGAGAGAGAGAGAGAGAGAGAGAGAGAGAGAGATATTGAACTACACTTAGTAAATACTAAATGTATAAGCCTGAAATATGTAGAAACTATTTTGATAAAAAATTATGATAGGACATAAAGGAAAAAGCACCATTAAAATACTGATTTAAATAGGATCAGGTAGAATAAGTAAAATCAATATGCAAAGAAATAAGTATTTGTTAGTGAAATTGCCATATTTTGAATGGAAATATCTGTATACACAAATTTCTTTATTGCAACGAGAACTAAAATCTTATACTTGTCAGAACCAAAGTTATTCTTCACATACGTATAAAGTATTGATCTTATTAGATCTTATTTAGATCTTTAGCACATGCTCATGATAGATATTACCAAACCAAAAATCGCACATGAGTGACGAAATTACCTTGGTACGTGGTATGCAAAATGGTTTACTGAACCATCATGCTTTTGATAAAAATATGAAGATTTTGAGGATCTATCAGTAGCAAAATTATAGTTTGCGTCGAGAAATTACTTCCGCTATTGCATTTTATGAATATTTTTAGTCTTGTTACCATTATCATTACAAGAACAATAATGATATTATTGGTTATCATTATTATAACAAAAGCGATAATAGATACTATTATTAGCCATATCATGTTTAGCGAACATTTAAGATTTTAATAAACTCGCACAGCAGACATTCACACAGTGAAAGCTTATAAAAAATTGGAAAAGAAAAAAGAAAGCTAGTAACGCCTGAGCAATACATCTGGTAATTCAATATGTATAAAAACCAGCAATAATATAGAAAAAAAAAGTTAGAAAATAAAGTCAAAAGTACAATGTGTTTCAAACCAGTACATCAGACTCTTTTAATCTCACGAGTATCATTTTCTTCAAACTAGTATACGATCCAGGTAAAAAATGACGGCTAAATATTTTCAGTAGATAGTAATACACACAGATTCAATCCTTCCAGCTCCTCTCCCTTTCCTTTCTAAAATACAGCAGTTTTTGGCAATTGGTGGGAGATTGTAGTTTCCGAGTGTACCTCTCGGCGTATCCACTTTCACCACAGGGTATGAACACCCTCTCCTCCTACCCGAGGAACGGGAAGAGACCAAGTAGTCATACATTGGATAATGCCACTCAGCGTGACAAGTATATATATATATATATATATATGTATATATATATATATATATATATATACATATATATATATATACTATATATATATACTGTATATATATATATATATGTATATATATATATATATATATACTATATATATATATACTATATATATATACCGTATATATATAAATATATATATACTGTATATATATATATATATATATACTGAATATAGCCAGACACTTGCTCTTTATTATATAGGGATGAACACCAGGAGACCATTCCATAGTTAACCAGTTGATGAAACGAGTACTCGAGCTTGTAAGGAATAAAAAACATAATAAGAAACATCACGATAATTAATTACATTTCTTTATATCGGTTATGGAATGTTGGTTCAAGCTTCTGGATATCATTGCTTTCTCCTCTACAACTCTTTTTTGCCACAGTGGTTTCCATCCTCGGAAGGTTTGAGACAATTGCTGTTACTTGTGATTAAAAAGATCATCTCTCTCTCTCTCTCTCTCTCTCTCTCTCTCTCTCTCTCTCTCTCTCTCGGGTCTTAAACCGACGGTCGTTCATGATATCAAAACAATTTCGTGATTGGGAGCCGCTGGTTTGATGACTGCAACGCTCCCCCATGAGAGGTCAATTTTCATTTAGTGCATGGGATTCCGAGCCTAATAACATCATCAAATATAAAGACACGCTGAGAACGAGTAAGCACACAGATCACCAGAACTCCATGTTTACTAAGTAAGAGAACTTAATGACATTCATTGTTATGACTTCAAAAAGAGAAGCTCCTTTTTTTATGGGCCGATTCTGGGGACTGGGTGTGCTTTCAAGACGATGTTTCGACTACCCTGGAGTCACATGCCGGGTGTTATGGTCGTGAAGACATAACCTCAGGTGATGTCCGTTTTGGGATTTCTTTACTGGCGTTTTGCGAAGCTACAGCCAGAGCGAATTCTTGCCATGAGAGATGTTACTTAGATTTTACTCTCTTAACAACAGCTGAGACTTATTTTATCTTTTGTTTTCCATTTTTTCCCTTCGGGATTATCGAGTTTTCGGTCTATTTCTTTACTTTGGAGAGCAGGTTCGCTGAATAGGTTTTTGCTCCAAGATGCCGTTGTGTCTTCTCTCGTGAGAGTCATGTTGACGTCTTTTTACCTAAGGTTGTAAAATATTCATGAAAAACAGAAGCAGGAGGAGGATTCCATACCACAACAAAAAATGAGAGAGAGAGAGAGAGAGAGAGAGAGAGAGAGAGAGAGAGAGAGAGAGAGAGCTAACATTTACGAGAAATATCAAAGAAGTAAATTTTTATTACTGTCTCGTAACTTTCGTAATAATAAAAATGTTCATTTTAATACAATGTTTTGATTTAATTCCACAAAGCCAAATACAAAGTAACATTTATGAGATTAATAATAATCGTTTCGACATTTTTTATCCAACATCTAGACTAATCCTCTTACGAAATGACATTTAAAATGCTTTTCGCTAATCATTTACAGACAACACTAAATTACCTATCCCCCCCTTTTTTTCTACTCTCCTTCGTTATTAGAAACGTCCCTGCCTTGCGATCGCTAGACTGGGGTTCGAGTCCTGCCCAAGCTCTAGAGAGAGAGAGAGAGAGAGAGAGAGAGAGACCTAACATTTACGAGAAATATCAAAGTTCATTATGCTTAACAGAAGTAAATTTTGATTACTGTCTCGCAACTTTCGTAATAATGAAAATACTTCTTTTAATAGTGTTTTGATTAATTCCACAAAGCGAAATACAAAGTAACATTTATAAGATTAAGAATAATTGTTTCGACATTTTTATCCAACATTCAGACTTTAATCCTCTTTCGAAATGACATTTAAAAAGCTTTCCAATAATCATTCACAAACAACACTATATGACCTATTCCCAATCGGCCCCTCCCCTTTTTTCTACTCTCCTTCGTTATTAGAAACGTCCCTGCCTTGCGATCATCAGACTGTGGTTCGAGTCCCGCTCAAGCTCTATAGTGTCTACAACCTCACCATCCTTGAGAGCTAAGGAAGGGGGGGGGAGTCTATAGGTCTATAAGGATTATTTTTCCTTCAAGCTATAGGTCTAACAGCTGAGTCCTCAGTAGCCATTGCCTGGCCCTCTCTGGTTCTAGCTTGGGTGAAGAAAGGGCTTGGGAGCTAATCATAATATGTACAATCAGCGGCAAATAAGTGTCGCCTACCCTACGTTACTTTCATCCCTATTTTCTATAGAGTCTAGAAGGTCAGGTGTAAGAGGGGGGGGGGGGAGGGTTTTCCGGGTAAAGCTGTTGGGAATTTTGAGAAGAGGAAAGGAAAAAATCTTTTGAATGTCTGAGATTTTCTCTGGAAAATTTCCTATGTTAAATAATAAATAGAAAGTCTTTACACTTTTCAAAATCGTTCATTTGTTTAACGTTAAAGACATTATGAACGCAATAATAAAACATACATGAAAACATTCAACACCAATATATATATATACATATATATATATATATATATATATATATATATATATATATATATGAGAGAGAGAGAGAGAGAGAGAGAGAGAGAGAGAGAGAGAGAGAGAGAGAGAGAATATCTACGACTATTATAAATCTCTCTCTCTCTCTCTCTCTCTCTCTCTCTCTCTCTCTCTCTCTCTCTCTCCGTGATGGTAATCTAAACGTATAACAATAAACAAATCTTATCGAGCATAAACAAGTATGTTTACGTATTTTCGTTATAAACACATGGAACCTGTATATATTGGTTAAATGCGCGGTCATTATTGTTATTTAGCAAGACATGACAACACTTATTCTTACAGCAACTCTTATTGTGTTTGATGTAAATTAATTGCAATGATTAAATCTGTTGTCTCTAAAATTTGAAAATTCTGTGTCACGTCATAATTCATTAATGTATTTGAAGTTACGTCGCATTTAATCCTTATTATTAATAATATTATTATCATTATTATTATTACTTGCCAAGCTACAAACCTAGTTGGAAAAAGCAAAATGCTATAAGCCCAAAGGCTCCAACAGGGAAAAATAACCGAGTGAGGAAAGGAAATAGGGAAATAAACTACAATAGAAGTAATGAATATAAAATATTTTAAGAACAGTAACAACATTAAAATAAATCTTCATATTTAAAGTATAAAAACTTAAAAAATAAAAAGAGGAAGGGAAATAAGATAGAAAAGTGCACCTGAATGTACCCTCAAGCAAGAGAACTTCAACAAAATAAAGTGGAAGACCATGGTACAGAGGCTATGGCACTACCCAAGACTAGAGAGCAATTGTTTGATTTTGGAGTGTCCTTCTCCTAGAAGAGCTGCTTGCCATAGTTAAAGAGTCTCTTCTACCCTAACCATGAGAAAAGTAGCCAGTGAACGATTACAATGTAGTAGTTAACCCCTTTAGTGAAGAAGAATTGTTTAGTAATATCAGTGTTGTCAGGTGTATGAGGACAGAGAAGAATGTGTAAAGAATAGGCCAGACTATTCGGTGTATGTGTAGGCTAAAGAAAAAATGCGCCGTAATCAGAGAGATGTATCCAATGCAGTACTGTCTGGCCAGTCAAAGGACCCAATAACTCTCTAGTGGTAGTATCTCAACGGGTGGTTGGTGCCTTAGTCAACCTACTTCCTGCATGACATTAGATGGCTGCTGTATTTTACTGATGTCTCGTGGCCAAGTCCGTAGGGGTTTTTATATAGACATTCGTATAATTCTTCACCCTCAAGACTCAAACTGTTTTGCAATTCGACGGATTCTTTGGGGGCATGTGTTTATTCATAAATCAAGTACTGTTATAGTTGTTTTAGATAACTTAATCTCACAGCAGGGATCTAGTTCTCACAGAACCCTTGTCTTAATCTTAATAACAGCAAAATGTTATCATTTATCCTATACTCTTAATGTTTTGTATCGGACTATTTCTTAAATGAAATATTGTAAAATTTGCCTTTCCTAAAATAAATCTTAATTCCACCCAAGCACCTCAAGACGACTCATCCATGAAGCTTATATTAATTGCTATATCTCTGCTGATAAGGAAACTTAACTACGAAAAGAATGTCACCCTGGATTTGTTTCGTAATATACCCCCTATGATCACAAATTTTCGAGAAATGTAATTTTCCCTCATGAAAAATACTTTATTTCTGTGAAAGCACGAGTATGCCACTGTTGGAGATGGGCAACACCAGCTTTGAAGCAATAAATATTGAATAAAGGAGCATGAATGAAGAGTCGTGTTAATTTCTGGGGTTTGGTGTGGGGTAAGGGGAACTGGGGAGATGTCAAATATTCGGGAAGATTCACAAGTAATTATTATATTGAAATATTGGAGGAAGTGTTCTTGCCTATAATGAGAACTGTGGTTATTAATAATCCACTCATTGTTCTGGTGCACGACAATAGCCGATTCATAAGAGTAATGGAATGAAAGAGTGGTTAAATCATCACCCAAAAATGGATGTTATAATTGGCCAGCAAAGGAGTGTGGTGGCCGATATGGTAACGTCCCTGACTGGTGAACGCCAGACTGGGGTTCGAGTCCCGCTCAAACTCTTTAGTTACTTTTGATGCTGCAATCTCACCAACCTTGAGAGCTAAGGAAGCGGGCTTTGGGAGAGCCTATAGGTCTATCCGACGAATCATCAGCAGTCATTGCCTGGCCCTCCTTAGTCCTAGCTTGGGTGGAGAGGAAGCTTGGGCGCTGATCATATGTATATATGGTCAGTCTCTAGGGCATTAATCTGTTTGATAGGGTAAAGCGGGGTTTACACGGCCGAGCAGCTCGTCGAGCCCGGTTGTCGAACCTACTTGTAGAACGGCTCGAAGAGCTTTCAGACAGTACATCGAGCCTCAGTGTGCCTCGTGCTAAAACAACGTCAACATGTCTCTCGACCAGGACGATTTGATAGCCATTGCTTTAGCAGTGGCGCTAAGAAGGAAAAAAAAAAAAAGATCAAAAGAGAGAAATTTTCATATACCAACTTGCTTGTTGCTTTAAAATTAGAGCCTGATGACTGGCGCAATTATTTGCGTATGGATGAAGACACGTACATTGATCTACCGAATCGTGTCAGCCCTTTCATTACCATGAGGAAGGCCATAACTCCACATGAAAGACTGAGTGTCCGCTATTCCTTTGTTTCTGGCTACTTTATTGGAATAGTCTTTTGATTTAACTTTCCATAAAGCTGGATGAGCTCGATATGCATGTATGAAATCAAGTACGACTTCCTTCTCATTCTTACTTTCATTAATGGCAGCAATTATGCATTTCTTTGATGATGTTTCCTCTAGCAGGTTTGAATAACAACTGAGGTTCGATGCTCGACACCCGTTCACACGTTCACACCGCTCGTCAAACAATGTAGCTCCGCCCACAAAAGTCAAGATGAGCCTGACTTTCATCGAGCCGCTCGACGAGCGCGTTCGACAACCAAATAGCCCGTTTACACGCTCAAACATCAATTCAAACACAGGGTTGTCGAGCCAGGCTCGACGAGCTGCTCGCCCGTGTAAACCCCGCTTAATGTCACTGTCCCTGGCCTCTGCCATTCATGAGCGGCCTTTAAACCTGTGAACCTACTGGCAATTATGGTTTGTGACTAGGACGTAGGTGAACAACGCATCTGCTAAGCGATCAAAATGAAAGCCTTTTCAGGTATGGGAGTCTATTTGACGTAATCCAAATATAAGCCAAAATCTGGTAATGGTATGCCTGGAGATCTCGAAAAAGTTACTGATGCTGAAGGTCGATCGACCTCTCGGTAAAAACGGTGTTTTTTGGTTAAAATTTTACTTTTTTTGTATATTCATTACATACTTGAATAATAAACGATTCTATTTAAATTTATATTGATATTTACTACTAATTTTCATGACTATTTCAACTTAACAAGCATTAAAACTTAAAATTGAATATATCAGATATCACATTATTTTGAAAATTGTTAAATTAATTTGAAATTCATAAGAATAGTTATGTTGAAACTATACATACGTCGTAAGTTTTATGTATACGTATTTCTTAACTAGATTTGTTAAATAAACGGTAGAAAAATGCCTAGAGCTGCTAATTATTTTGAACACAGAATTCGAGGGTTTTTTTAGATACTTTTATTAAATTATTTCATGATCTTTAATACATTGATCATATCCTCCATGTTCTAAGGATATAGAATATCAAATGTAATTACAATTTTGAGAAAATTTAGGAATGTTGAGAAGTGAGAAACTGGTACTTTGCTCGTCACCAATCGTATGGCCAGTCTCTAGGAAATTGTCCTGCTAGCTAGTGCATTGTCACTTTCTCTTGCCTCTGCCATTTATGAACGGCCTTTAAGGCCGGGAGCACACTAGCGACTATGTGGCGCCACAAAGCCACAGCATCGTGTGTCGGGGATGTGGTCTCCCATAGGTTTCCATTTTTTTCAAGTTTTGCCGCGCAAACTAGCGACTGTGGCAAGCGACTGTGGCTCTCTGTCGCTCATCCCCGCCACAGGCGTGGCGTGGCTTTGAAAACAATGGAAACCTATGGGAGACCACATCCCCGCCACACAATGCTGTGGCTTTGTGGCGCCACAGAGTCGCTAGTGTATTCCCGGCCTAAACCGAGACTATGACTTGGTGAAATCTAACAATGCCATTAATGTCCTCAGGCATTTCAAGATTCGGGTGTCCCAAACTCCTCAGACGTTTTTCTCTCTCCCTCCCTAATGTATCATTACATTCCTGGCTATACATCCGTCCAATAACGTCACTCCCTCGCCCCATTACTGCTCGCTTCGTCTTTTTATAACTCCAGCAGTCACGGCGATTCTTAACTTTGGTCTCGGATGCATGAGAAGCGACTCCGGCGAGATAATTTCGAGAAAATATGCGCTGGAGCTTTTATCCGTCGAAAAGGCTCTGGGCAGGAGCGTAGGGCTAAGGCTGAGTCCTACTTCGTGTTAAACTATTTAATGATTTCGAGGTTTAAAAACAACAGATAACTGGATTTGGAGATTCCAGGAAGATAGCCGATATTCGTTTCATTCTCGATGTATTATGAACTCAACGCTACTCGTGAACTTAATGAGAGAAAGGTGAACGCAATCCTGCTTACTTAAACACCTACACACACACATAGATAGACTCATTCATACACACATATTTACTCACATACAACATATCTATATATATATATATATATATATATGTATATATAATATATATATATATATACATACATATATATATATATATATATGTGTGTGTAGTTTGTCTGTGTGTTTTGACAACAGTGCAGTACTCCTAACTGTTTATACCTACCATATATAAAGTGCAAAGTCATTAGTATCTATAGCAGACGTTAATCTAATACAATCATTTTTTTTTCTCACCCAATGTTTTTTTGTCTATACGTAACTATGTATGAATTTACCTTCTAATCCAATTTATGAAAGAAGTCAGTAAATTATTATTTTGAGGCAACACAAGAAACTTTATCCCGTACCAAAATAGAAAAAAAATCTCACTTTAATTACAACTTTAAATTGCAAAACTGATACATTCACGAATACTTTTTCAAAGGTATAATAGACCTAATTTTTTACCCTTATTTCCGGTGTTCTTTATCCAAACAGCACCAAAAAGGCACCGCTGATATATTAATTTACTAAGTCATTTATGAGTTTTTTTTTTTTTTCAGTCTCAAACTCTTACCTTATATATTACCAAGAATTAGTCAAAAGTATTACAAACCTTAGCTACGTATTAGGAGCTAAAATATATTACAATTGGTCCGAAATATTAGAAAATCCTGTAAGGATGAATTCTTTCGAATTATTTACTAAAAAAGAAAAGAAAAAAAAAATTTCCTAGCCTGTGAAAAGACCTCTGGAGTCCGTGTCTTAGATTTTGGACAAAAGGATGACTTTCACAGTCTTTCTTCTTTCCCTTCATGTTTAAGGTTAGTTAAGATACAGGGATCTCCGACCAACTGGATCTCAATTTAAGTGTTTTGGTATATGAGAGAGAGAGAGAGAGAGAGAGAGAGAGAGAGAGAGAGAGAGAGTTACAAAGATTTTGGATGTCTCAAGAACTTTTTAGTATATCTGCAGAGACTCCAATTGGTCTTGGGTAGAGCGAATTAGTTTGAGAGAGAGAGAGAGAGAGAGAGAGAGAGAGAGAGAGAGAGAGAGAGAATTTCAAGGATTTTGGAGGTCTCAATAACTTTTCAGTCCATCCGCGGAGACTTCATTTTATCTTGGATAGAGCGAATAAGTGTAAGCATTTACAGAGAGAGAGAGAGAGAGAGAGAGAGAGAGAGAGAGAGAGCCGTAATCCAGCATTTGAATAGAATAATGAAAAGCCTCAGGACTTTACCCGACGCTAACGTATTGATGAAGGCTTTGTAAATCTAAGCTATTGGCTTCGAAGCTTAAGCTGGTTTTAACCAATGAAAGCCTAAGCTGATTTAATACAATTTGAGCTTATACTTTGCTCACGTGACCTTTCCATCCGACCAAGCTAACTGCTCTTTGCTATTATTGTTCTTGGGGATAAAAATCAAATAGAATATTTTTCCAATCCTTTCACTGTTCTCTGGAACTAAAGTTAAGGACTATTAATTTTCCTATAACTGTTCTTGGGAATAAAAGTTTAACAAATGAAAATTCCCGATTTTATCTTTTATGGATATGCTATTGAATTAAGTAAACAATCAATTGCTGTTATTGTTCTCTGGAATAAAATAAACAATGAGCAATTTAAATTTTGGTATCATTTTTCAAGAGAATGCAAATTAAATACGTACATACCCATAGGCGCCAAAGTCACATGCTCGCCTGCGCTGAAAAAGTGAGAATGGTCGCTGGTATAAGTCTCCTTTTATAGTTTATGTATGAAAGATCTATTTTAATGCTGTTTCTGTTCTTAATATATTTTATTTTGACCGTTCATTACTTCTCTTTTAGTCTATTTATTTCCTTATTTCCTTTCCTCACTGGATTATTTTTCCCTGCTAGTGCCCTTGGGCTTTTATACAGTAGTCCTGTTTTTCCAACAAGGGTTGTACCTTAGATACTAATAATGAAAACAACAACAACAATAATAATAATTAATACTAATAATAATAATAAATAGTTTGAGAGAGAGAGAGAGAGAGAGGAGAGAGAGAGAGAGAGAGAGAGAGAGAGAGAGAGAGAGAGAGAGAGAGAGAGTTACAAGGGATTTTGGATGTCTCAAGGACTTTTTAGTCCATCCACGTAGACTTCATTTTATCTTGGTAATAGCGAATTAGTTTAAACATTGAGAGAGAGAGAGAGGAGAGAGAGAGGAGAGGGAGAGAGAGAGAGAGAGAGAGAGAGAGGAGAGAGAGAGAGGAGAGAGATTTTGGATGTCCTCAAGGACTTTATAGTCCATCCGCGGAGACCACATTTGGCCTTGGTTACAGCGAAGTTTAAACACACAGAGAGAGAGAGAGAGAGAGAGGAGAGAGAGAGATGAGAGAGGAGAGAGAGAGAGAGAGAGAGAGAGAATTACAAGGATTTTGGAGGTCTAAATAACTTTTTAGTCCATCCGCGGAGACTTCATTTTATCTTGGGTTTGGATGTCTCAAGGACTTTTTTAGTCCCATCCGCGGAGACCCCATTTTGTCTTGGTTATGGGCGGAGTTTAAACATTGAGAGAGAGAGAGAGAGAGGAGAGAGAGAGGAGAGAGAGTGAGAGGAGAGAGAGAGAGAGAGAGAGAGAGAGAGAATTTCAAGGATTTTGGAGAGGTCACAATAACTTTTTAGTCCATCCCGCGGAGACTTCATTTTTTCTTGGGTAGGGCGAATAAGTTTAAACATTTACAGAGAGAGAGAGAGAGAGAGAGAGAGAGGAGAGAGAGAGAGAGAGAGAGAGAGGAAGCAGTAATCCAGCATTTGAATAGAATAATGAAAAGCCTCAGGGACTTTACCCAACGCTAACGTATTGATGAAGGCTTTGTAAATCTAAGCTATTGGCTTCGAAGCTTAAGCTGGTTTTAAACAATGAAAGCCTAAGCTGATTTAATACAATTTGAGCTTATACTTTGCTCACGTGACCTTTCCATCCGACCGAGCTAACTGCTCTTTGCTATCATTGTTCTTGGGGATAAAAATCAAATAGAATATTTATCCAATCCCTGTCATTGTTTTCTGGAACAAAAGTTAAGGACCATTAATTTTCCTATAATTGTTCTTGGGAATAAAAGTTTAAGAAATAAAAATTTACGATTTTATCTTTTATGGATATACTATTGAATTGGGTAAACAATCAATCGCTATCATTGTTCTCCGGAATAAAATAAACAATATCTTTTTACCTTTTCTAACATTTCTGCTCGAAGATGAATGACAATTTGAAGCCGATTTAGGAATGTACTGGTATTCCATATTTCTTCTTAAAGAGAGACTAAGGACCTTTTGGAGCTCTGACAGGAAAGCATTTAACTTTTCTACTGATGACGTGAGACAACTTTGAGTCGAACAAGGAGTTGGGAGAGTTTTGAAGCCTATTTCGGATCCTGGAGCCTGTTACGAATTTCTATGAGGCCTTCATGTAAACTAAATTAAAAATAAGCCAGATACAGGACCTCTATATTGTTGGCGAGGTGGGGCTCCCCACTTCCCGCTACCCCGGCGGGGCTCTCCCCCTCCTGCTGGGACAGCGGGGTTCTCCCCCACCCAACCCGTTCACGCTGGGCTGGCGGGGTCCCTTTCCCGTTGGGACGGCGGGGCTCCACCATTCCCGCTGGGAGAGGCGGGGCTGCACTGTTCCCGCTGGAACAGGGGGGTCTACCCTATTCCTGCTGGCCCGGCGGGGCTCCCTCGTTCTCGCTGGAATGGTAGGGCTCCCCCATTCCCACTGGCACGGCAGGGCTTCCCAGTTCCTGCTGGCACGGTGGGGCTTGCCGTTCCCGCTGGAAAGGCGGGACTCCCACGTTCCCGCTAGGACGAAAGGGCTCCCCTTTCCCGCTGGAACACCGGGGCTACCACATTACCACTGGCATGGCAGGGCTTCCTCGTTCCACCTGTACCCACTGGCACAGAGCGGCTTCCTGAGTCCCGCTTGCACGGCGGGACTCACCCGTCCTGCTGGCATAGCGGGGGGTCCCTCGTTCCCGCTGACATGGCGGGTGCTGCCCCGTTCCCGATGGTACAGCGGGGGCCCCCCCCGTTCCCGTTGGCATGACGAGCCCGCTTCCCCGGTCTTGGCATGACGAGGGCTGCTCCCCTGATCCCGCTGGCATGGGGACTTCCCCATGTTCCCACTGGTATAGTGGTCCGGCACCCGCTGCCACAGTGGGGCTCTCCTGTTCCCATTGGTATAGTGGGCCGGCACCCGCTGGCATGGCGGGCCCGGCCCCACGTTCCCGCTGGGACGACGGGGCTTCCCCATTAACGCTGGCACGGCTGGCCTCCCCCATTCGCACTGACACAGCGCGGCTCCCCCCTTACCACATTAAGAAATCTACAAAATTAATTATATCACAAGAAATGTGCAATTCAACTCCATCTTGCACGCATGTATGCCTTTCCTATTGTAAATAATAAAATCCCTCTTCAGCAATCCTTAATATCAAAGTCCCTCTTTTATAATATGTCTTCCATGCCATTTGCTCAACCTTTTTGAAGCCTTCTTCTCCTCTTTCGTTCTAGCACTTTCCAAATTTTACACCCTTCTCACTAACTTATTGTCATCAATTCTTTTCACATGACCGAACCACTTCAAAGTACTCCGTTAAATTTTTTCACATTGGATAGGTAATTCTCAAGCCATTTATACTATGCAAACAGATCATTCTCAACAGTTTCAACATTTACTCTTTCAATCACACTCGACATCCATACTTCATTATTGAATGAGAGTTGGTTTTATAATCCATTCATATATTTACATTTTGGTATCCATAAACAACTCGAGTCTCTTACCAATCAATGGAGCACATTCTCGTACCTTTCTTGCATCTCCTATTCTGTTTCATAACTTTTTTCTTATCTAGCCTTTGAAGATAATTATACAAATCAATCACCATCATGCTTTTACCATGTCTACTAACATTCACAATTCCATCTCCCTTGTTTCTATTCACTCTCAATAGCTTACACTTTCTTATATATACTCTCAAATTTCTGTTCTTGCAGCGACTTTCAAACTCATTTACCAGCTTCTGCAGTCTCACTTCCCTGTACCCCAGTCGGCAAAGTAGCACCTGCAAATATCAGACATTCCATATTGCATTCAAAAAGGTTTTTCATAAACTAACACTTTGAGCCTTCATCTACTGGTCTTTCTCTGACTTCTTGTAACAATCAATCTATAAAGATGTTGGACAGCCAACGAGACACTACACCCGCATCTCAGACTAACTTTCACAGCTAACCAGTCACTCTTCTGCATAACATACACCCTAACACACGCTTCATTTCCATCATAGGATTTTTTTATTATGCGAGTCATAAGCATTTTCTAGATCCATATAAGTCAATCTAAAACTGTTTCCCTGTATTTTCAAACTTTTCAAATAACTGTTTCATGTCAAACAACTGATCAACGTAACAGCTATCTCGCACAAACCTGAAATGTTCTACACTTTTCTCTCCCTCTCTCCTCTTACTCCTCAATAAAAATCAAAACCAATACAAGCACACACACATAAAGTACACGTTATATACATTATGTTATATAAATATTATATATATGCATGTTTGTGTAGGCATAGCATGTGTATATATATAAATATATACACACAACTTTTCACCATACACATCTATTGTATTTGGAGGAGGCGATGCCAAAAGGGTAGTGGGTCAAGAAGGATCCAGTGACTTACCAAATTTGAGCCTAGTATTGTACCACTCACTCGCTTGTCTACAAAGGCTGACCGTGCCTTCCAAAGGTGGATGGCATGTGTGTTTGTTTGTGTGTCTGAGAATTTGCCTCCTGCGGTATTCTATTACTGATCGATGTGTTTGCCTTTGAGACTGCAAGTGAGGAAATTGGGGGTCGTAGTACCCTCCACCCAAGCCTCATCAGAATAGTGGCTATTGCTTCCAAGTGTTTTTTGAGAAAAAGTTTTCCTCATGTACTTAGTTTAAGCCACAGAAAGGGTAAGTCTTTTCTCATCACTTGTTTATGGAAATAGGCTTAATTGCTTCTTAATTAAAAGGTTTTATTACCCTGATTAATGAAGAAACTTAGTTTGTGACGTTCTTGAAATTAGCCATTAAATTTCCTATTTTACGAGGAATGTAAAAATGAAAAATAAAGGAATAAAAGTTCTGGTAATATGCATTAACAGGAAATGAAAGGCAAAAGCTGTTTGAATTGAAAACGTTTCATTTCAGTAATTTTTATTAGATAGTCACTTGGTAACTATGTTTACCAGCTTTCTTCATGAAATAATAAAATAATATAATATTATTCCTAAACAATTTCTCATGCACACTCCTTCCAATAAGTACAAAAAGAAAAATACATACATACATATAAATGTGTCTGATATTCACCTCTTT
>NC_090745.1:106054934-106073481 GCF_036898095.1 Palaemon carinicauda | reverse complement strand
GTGGGGGCCCCTCGTTCCCGCTGACATGGCGGGTGCTGCCCCGTTCCCGATGGTACAGCGGGGCTCCCTCGTTCCGTTGGCACGACGAGCCCGCTTCCCCATTCTTGGCATGACGAGCCTGCTCCTCTGATCCCACTGGCATGGGGACTTCCTAGTTCCCACTGGTATAGTGGTCCGGCACCCGCTGCCACAGTGGGGCTCTCCTGTTCCCATTGGTATAGTGGGCCGGCACCCGCTGGCACAGCGGGGCTCCCCTGTTCCCACTGGCATGGCGGGCCCGACCCCACGTTCCCGCTGGGACGACTGAGCTTCCCCATTAACGCTGGCACAGCTGGGCTCCCCCATTCGCACTGACACAGCGCGGCTCCCCCCTTACCACATTAAGAAATCTACAAAATTAATTATATCATAAGAAATGTGCAATTCAACTCCATCTTGCACGCATGTATGCCTTTCCTATTGTAAATAATAAAATCCCTCTTTAGCAATCCTTAATATCAAAGTCCCTCTTTTATAATATGTCTTCCATGCCATTTGCTCAACCTTTTTGAAGCTTTCTTCTCCTCTTTCGTTCTAGCACTTTCCAAATTTTACACCCTTCTCACTAACTTATTGTCATCAATTCTTTTCACATGACCGAACCACTTCAAAGTACTCCGTTAAATATTTTCACATAAGATATTTCTTACAATTACCTATCCAATCAGTTATTCTCAAACCACTTATACTATGCAAACAGATCATCTCAACAGTTTCAACATTTGCTTCATTATTGAATGAGAGTTGGTTTTATAATCCATTCATATATTTACATTTTGGTATCCATAAACAACTCGAGTCTCTTACCAATCAATGGAGCACATTCTCGTACCTTTCTTGCATCTCCTATTCTGTTTCATAACTTCTTTTCTTATCTAGCCTTTGAAGATAATTATACGAATCAACCACCATCATTCTTTTACCATGTCTACTAACATTCACAATTCCATCTCCCTTGTTTCCATTCACTCTC
This sequence comes from Palaemon carinicauda, assembly GCF_036898095.1. NCBI lineage: Eukaryota > Metazoa > Arthropoda > Malacostraca > Decapoda > Palaemonidae > Palaemon > Palaemon carinicauda. The sequence continues at coordinate 106,072,469 of NC_090745.1, read as the reverse complement.
AATAGCTTACACTTTCTTATATATACTCTCAAATTTCTGATCTTGCAGCGACTTTCAAACTCATTTACCAGCTTCTGCAGTCTCATTTCCCTGTACCCCAGTCGGCAAAGTAACACCTGCAAACATCAGACATTCCATATTGTATTCAAAAACGTTTTTCATAAACTGACACTTTGAGCCTTCATCTACTGATCTTTCTCTGACTTCTTGTAACAATCAATCTATAAAGATGTTGGACAGCCAACGAGACACTACACCCGCATCTCAGACTAACTTTCACAGCTATCCAGTCACTCATCTGCATAACATACACCCTAACACACGCTTCATTTCCATCATAGGATTTTTTTATTTTGCGAATCATAAGCATTTTCTAAATCCATATAAGTCAATCTAAAACTGTTTCCCTGTATTTTCAAACTTTTCACATAACTGTTTCATGTCAAACAACTGATCAACATAACAGCTATCTCGCACAAACCTGAAATGTTCTACACTTTTCTCTTCCTCTCTCTTACTCCTCAATAAAAATCAAACCAATACATGCACACACATATAAAGTACACGTATATATACGTTATGTTATATAAATATTATATATATATATGCATGTTTGTGTAGGCATAGCATGTGCATATATATAAATACATACACACAACTTTTCACCATACACATCTATTGTATTTGGGGGAGGCGATGCCAAAAGGGTAGTGGGTCGAGAAGGATCCAGTGACTTAACAAATTTGAGCTTAGTATTGTACCACTCACTCACTTGTCTAAAATGGCTGACCGTGCCTTCCAAAGGTGGATGGCAAGTGTGTTTGTTTGTGTGTCTGAGAATTTGCCTCCTGCGGTATTCTATTACTGATCGATGTGTTTGCCTTTGAGACTGCAAGTGAGGAAATTGGGGGTCGTAGTACCCTCCACCCAAGCCTCATCAGAATAGTGGCTATTGCTTCCAAGTGTTTTTTGAGAAAAAGTTTTCCTCATGTACTTAGTTTAAGCCACAGAAAGGGTAAGTCTTTTCTCATCACTTGTTTATGGAAATAGGCTTAATTGCTTCTTAATTAAAAGGTTTTATTACCCCGATTAATGAAGAAACTTAGTTTGTGACGTTCTTGAAATTAGCCATTAAATTTCCTATTTTACGAGGGATGTAAAAATGAAAAATAAAGGAATAAAAGTTCTGGTAATATGCATTAACAGGAAATGAAAGGCAAAAGCTGTTTGAATTGAAAACGTTTCATTTCAGTAATTTTTATTAGATAGTCACTTGGTAACTATGTTTACCAGCTTTCTTCATGAAATAATAAAATAATATAATATTCCTAAACAATTTCTCATGCACACTCTTTCCAATAAGTACAAAAAGAAAAATACATACATACATATAAATGTGTCTGATATTCACCTCTTTCCCTAACTATATTACATAGATTACACAACATTATATATATATATATATATATATATATATATATATATATATATATATATACCACACATACATTTATATATATATATATATACATTTATATATATATGTATATATATACAGTATATATATAGATATATAGATTTATATATATATATACATTTATATATACATTATGTATACATATATATATATATATATATATATATATATATATATATATATATACACATTTATATACACATATATATATATGTATATATATATGTATATATATATACATTTATATATATGTATATATATACAGTATATACATATAGATATATAGATTCATATACATATACATTTATATATATATATGTATATATACACTTATATATATATTCATATATACAGTATATACATTATATATATATGTATATATATATATATATATATATATATATATATATGTATATATATGTATATATGTGTGCAAAGCCTTATACATTCTTTCTTCACAGACTTACATAATCATTAAGGTTGAAAGGTTTTAAAGAGCGTTCATAGCCCCATCACACTAGGACCAGGGAGGGCAGGCAAGATCTGCTGATGACTCAGCAGGTAGCCCTATAGGCTCCTCCCAAACACTTACCCCGCCATTCTTAGCTGACAAGGATAATGAGGTTGTAGACAATATAAGAAACTATCGAGCTTGAGAGGGTCCTGAGTTTCAGTCCTGCATTTCATGAGGCAAGGCTCCTTCTTAAAAGGTTACCACAATCCAAGGAGATCCGTTCAAGGTCTCCATGCCACAAACCATACACATATTCGAGGAACTCATTGGTTGAAAAGGCTATTTCCTTTAATTTCTTATGAGGGAGAGAGAGTGATGAGTGAATTATTATCAAGTACTCTTAAATAGAGGTAATGTACTGACTTATAAAAAGGACCCCACCCCGTAAAAAGATATGCAGCCAGAGGACGAAAAGACGTTGCTACTTTCGCTGATGTCACGGCACTAAGCCACTATTTGCTTAAAAAAAAAACGAAAAAAAAAACACCCGCTAAATATGATTTTAATAAATTTAGTAATCCAACCTTCTTGGACCATAAAAATGGTTTCCTCACTGTTGAGGTATTTTTAAACAGGCAGCAGGAAAAACTTTTTAACTTAATAAATTTAACACGTCAAAAAGTTCCTTTTACTTTCCCTACCTAGGTAAGCTGGTGTTTATAAATATACTGTATTCGTAAACACTATCGAGTCCTTGATGGTCCTCTCTTGAAGGAAGAGAGGGAGATGGTTGAGTAGGGGATGGGGTTAGGGGAGGGGTGCCTCCGGAGGGGAAGAGTTGGATGGGAGGGAGTGACCGGTGTAAAGTTGAAGGAGGGATCTGGATCCCTTTGGAAAAAGATCTTGGGAGGAACAAGATTATTTCTAGTTTCCTCCCAGAAGGTTTGAGAGCAAGGGTGAGATAATGCTGACGTAATCCTATTACAGAGGATGGGGAGACGAACATTTTAATACCAAGGGCTTAAACTCTCTTTCTCTCTCTCAAGTTGTGCCAAGACAGTGAAGAAGAGGGTGCCTGGAAGTGGGAAGAGCTCGTGCACGATACAAGGAAGAAGAAGAGGAGTGCCAAAGAGTAAAGGAAGTTGCTTAAGTAGCGGTGACTATAAAGGCTTTGCTGTTGTTGTTGCTGTAACTGCTGCCGGGTTTGTTAACTCCGCCGCTGTTACTTGAATGCATTATCAACAGTCTTACAAAGTCTTTCCACTGGGAGAAGCTTGTAAGAGGCAGTTTTCATTTGAGTAGACAAAGACGGTATTGTCAGCTTTGCGCGATTTTTCAGTCGTCGTGATTTTGTTTTTAGGAAATTAACGCCTTTGCGGAGGTTCTTTCTGAATTTGTCGAGCATGAACAGAAGATTATTGAAACTTGAATGAAGTCAGGAGGTGATGCAAGTCTTCTAAAAACTTATAAAATTAGATATGGGGGTATCTAAATAATTAACTCACGTTTTCATGTAAGACTCCACATAAAACAGTAGGTTAGGTTCGATCGTTACTGAAGTAATCTTGAAGAATTATAAATATAGACTTTACTTAACAAAAAACGCATTCTTCAAACCAAAGGTTATACGAAAGGTATCAGGAAGGATATATGGCATTCATATAATTCAAAATTGAAACAATTTCCCTGATGACTTCCATAGTTAGGAGGCAAAGAGTTGCCGCTTACACCAATCGCCTAAGCTCTTTTGGAAATTTCTAAAAGCGTAAAGGACAATTATGTACCAAGCAGAAACTACAAAAAAGAACATGATGCGATTACAGGTTGTAGTGGCCGATGCGGTAACGTCCCTGACTGGTGAACGCCAGACTTGGGTTCGAGTCCTGCTCAAACTTGTTAGTTCCTTTGATCACTCCCACCTCACCATTCTTGTGAGGTAAGAATGGGGTTAGGGGAGCTTATAGATCTATCTGCTGAGTCATCAATAGCCACTGCCTGGCCATCCTTGGTCCTAGCTTGGGTGGAGAGGGGGCTTGGACGCTGGTCATACTGTATGTATAAATGGTCAGTCTCTGGAGCATTGTCCTGCTTGATAGGGCGATGTCATTGTCCCTTACCTTTGCTATTCATGAGTGGCCTTTAAACCTTTAAACCGGGGGACCAACTAGCGTCGCAAAGCAAAGGGGAATAAAGACACCCTCGAAAAAGGGGTGATGGTTGAAACCGCATTGAGTGTCAGCTGGTGTTTGAGGAGAGTGGATTGGCTGAGAGGGAGAGTAAGCGAAACCAATCACGTGAGTGGTGGAGAGAGAGAGAGAGAGAGAGAGAGAGAGAGAGAGAGAGAGAGAGAGAGAGAGAGAGAGAGAGAGAGAGATTATAGCTTATCTGAAAGATAGTTTTGCTGTCAAAAAATCGTCCGAATAATGATGGTTTAATTTTCATATTTTAACATTTTCAAATAACTCATTATAAAAAGTACATAACCACCTACGTATTGATTCTCGTTACTTCTTTTTTATCGAAGTTATTGTTTATCCAAACGAAAGGTAACAGGCAGCATCTCAATTATCGCATTGCAGATAAGAAAATTCCTTGAAAAACTTAATGCAGCAAATATGATAGGAAATAAAATGGACAAAAAACTTCATAGATAAATAAAAAGAAAAACTTTCCCTAAATGGAAAAAGTTTAAAAGCTACACGGAATGCAAAAATAAGAGAGAACGCCGGGGTGGGTCTTAGAGAGAGAGAGAGAGAGAGAGAGAGAGAGAGAGAGAGAGAGCATGCAAATACATTATTCATGAATCGGGGTTTTCTAATTATGAATTTCAGCTTTTTCTTTTCTTAAATTGACTCGATTGCAAAAATCAAATCGGCAACCGTAACTTGAGAAAATTTCACTTCATGACTCAGTCAAGAAAATCTCAAAAATATTAATATCATAAATCTACTTTTCACACGTTAATTATTGGGCTAATATCGGGATAACGATAATGAATGAAGATAAATTTTACTTTATACAGCAGTTTTCACTATAATTATTTCCAGACTTTTTTTTTTTTTTTTTTTGAATTCTGTCCCGCAAATTTGCATAATTAGTTCGGCTGACATTTGAAAATACGAAAGTTGAATTTATTGCTATGAAATGAGGCTAAATTTCCAATAGCAAGGAAAAAAAATCAAACAGTCTATAGCGCAAAATTACCTAACTTGTCTGTTTCAATAAGCAGTCAAACACCACCCCGTTTAAAAAAAATTGGGTCAAATTGTCCAGTCTTGTTCAATGAAGTGAAATACTGGATTCGTTGAGTCGTTCACTTGTTCGCTAAGTCTATGCAATGATCTATGAGGTCGTTTGTAGACAATAAACGTTAACCCCTCCCCCACCCCCCACCCCCAAACACACACGCCCACAATTCGGGTCCAAATATCTTTCACTGTCTGGTTGACAAACACAAGGTACATGTTTGGTAAAAGTTTCTTACAATATACTAAAATCACTAATTCTGTAACCATACTTACATACAAATCAGAAGAAAAACATGTCTTCCATATCAGAGGGAATAAGGTAACGCAAACCTTTACAGTATACACTGTATATATATATATATATATATATATATATACTATATATTATATATATATATATATATATATATATATACATACGTATATATATACACACATATATATATGTATATATATGTGTATATATATATATATATATATATGTGTGTGTATATATATATATATGTATATATATATATATATATAGATATATATATATATATATATATGGGGTGCTTTAATTATGAAGCTGCAATACGTTATATAATCAAATATTAAATTTTCTACATTTTGTGTTATGGAGTCCTACTTAAAACCAATGGCCTATTTAGGAGATAAATCTCATTTTAATACACATATCTGATTTTCAGTTTTTGAATCGACAAACCGAAATCATAATCTGTTGTGATTTGCTTGATTTCCAAGTGGCAAAAGCTTGCCTTAAAATGGCTTTATTATTCATTATTAAAAAAAAATTGTTTTTGAATAACCGATGCTCATTTGATTGTGTGCTTAACACAAGGCCTGACTAAAAGTAGCATAATAATAAATTAGTCATTTTTAATTGATTTGGTCCCCCAAAAACAGAAAATAATGTATTCTAAATGATGATACTCTTGTCTCTAATGAGCACAGTTGAATGTTTTACATAGAATGCCCGGATGTATAATTTCAACTTATTGCCCTTATCATGAGAGGGACGTTTAAGATGAATGCGAAGACGAACAAAATTAAGAGAATATTGGAAATTAGAGGAAGTCGGATTAAGTATTCATTGCACAATTAAGTACCCAGAATGCATTATGGTTATCAATTACTCCATATTGCGCGGGAGAGGGATAGACATTTAGATTCAAAGGTAATAGAGGGAGGCTAATAAGAATACCGCGAGTGATGAGAAACTTGATAAACTCGAAGACGAAAGAAGGAAGAAATTGTACATGGGAAGAAATTAACTTTCAGGGCGCCTTCTCCTTTGGGGATACTAAGCTCCAAATGTAAGTGGGTTAAACAGATTAAAATCCTATTACAATGCCTGGGATTATTTTAAATACCTCCCCACAACGAATATTAATGCAAAGACCACAAGAAGGACTGTTATTATTATTATTATTATTATTATTATTATTATTATTATTATTATTATTAATTGCTAAGCTACAACCCTAGTTGGAAAAGCAGGATGCTTACGCGCAGGGGCTCCAACAGGAAAAATAGCCCAGTGAGGAAAGGAAACAAGGAAAAATAAAATATATTAAGAACAGTAACATTAAAATGATATTTCCTATATAAACTATAAAACTTTAACAAAACAAAAGGGAGAGAAATAAGATAGAATAGTTTGCCCGAGAGTATCCTCAAGCAAGAGACTCTAACCCAAGACCGTTAAAGACCATGGTAGAGAGGCTATGGCACTACCCAAGACTAGAGAACAATGGTTTGATTTTGGAGTGTCCTTATTGAAGAGATGCTTACTATAGTTATAGTCTCTATTCTACCCTTACCAGTAGGAAAGTAGCCACTGAACAATCAGTCCATTCATCTGAAACATCATAATACGATTAAGGTTCCACAGAATTATGGTGTACCGCCCTCGTATCAAACACGCTCGTACACTAACGGTTGGTTTTTTTTTTTTTTTTTTTTTTCTTTTTTTTTTTTTTTTTTTGCCAGTATGTACTTGTACCAATCTGCTTGAATTTTTGTGACCTACTCTCACGGAAACTGTTGTTATAAAAGCTCGCTGTTACATTCACTCCGCTTATCAGTTAATACCTAACTGGTGCATCCGCACAATAGACACGGTTTAATATAGGTATATATACCTAGGCCCAGGAACCTTCTTCTTTTATGCCTCTCGCTGTAATTTGCAACAAAGTGACGGATGGTATATGATATTATATAACAAATGTAATAGATTAATCATTATTGAATATCGTGCTTAAAATGAGGAAGGATAGTACCTTCTTGTCGCTCGTTACCAGTTGGGCTTGTGACGTCACGACGAATTAGCTCAGATTCTGTTTGGTTGACCTGTCTACGTGGGTCTTGCCTACGCTCAAAATTATATATAGGTGGATCTTGCCCAGACCTTGGTTATGAAAACCTTCAGCATGTTCAGTTCATTTCTAGCCCAGATCTGCTACTTTACTTCGATAGAATTTTCCGTTGGTCCCTGTTTCGTCAGAAATTCCTTTCTAGGAATCAGAGATGTTTGCCCACGCTTACTGTTATAATGTTATGATTCCACTGGGAATTAAAAAGGTTTATCCATCTTTTCTGTTAGCAGGTTACGATTTAATTGGGAATTAAATTAATCTGGAATTGAAAATGTTTACTTGTGCTTTCTGTTAATATGTTACAATTTAATTTCAAATGTTTATTGATAAAATCTTCTTATAATTGTTATTCTTTATTATTTTCTTAATTTTTGCATCGGTTTTTTATGAATAAGACCTCCTTTTTACTTCTTGAAACTGTTAATATTAATTATGACTAGTTTTATCAATTCATAAACTGCGGCCAGCCCCCACATAAAACAGACTATATCAATGATATTTCCATATAGATTTCTAATACCAATTCATTGCATGATTCACGAGAGTTGGTCCTTCCAGACCTCTTTCTGACGGGACGCGTAGGACATTGCATTGCACACATGCTAGTATAAGCTCCTTTCCTTCTATAAATAACGATGACTGTCATGGAATTACTTCTATAAAAATCACCAATCACAAGTGGTACTCAGCGACCTGGCTTTGTGGGGCTTCCGTTATATTGTTCAAATTAATTCATATAGTATATTTGTAATTAATTCCCTACTACATTCGTGTTCTATATCATTCCATTCGGCTTGGTTTTACTATCTTCATGAGGTCTTTTGTTAAAACACTCAAAAATATTAAATTTTCCTCTGTTGTTTTATCTTTGCCTATATATTTCCATGATTAGTTCACCAAACGTTTAGCTGGGCTCCCCCAAGGCACTAGAAGAGTTGGAAGACCCAGGCTTACATGGCTGAGGACTATGAAGCATGATTTATGAAATGATGAATGAAGTATTGAATTAATACCTCAAGATAGAAACGACTGGCGAAATCTAACCGAGGAATTTTGCGTCAACATGAGTAGGAGGAGATGATGATGATGAAGATGATAATGATGATATATTTCCATATTTCCATATCGTTATCAGTGATGATATCCCTCAGTCAGTATAACCCTTAGCCCTGTCTGTCTATCTATCTGTCTGTCTGCCTGGGGTGAAGAAAAGATATACATATTTCAGAAGGCTTTGGAACGGAGAGTAAAATTAAAAGCATTACGGTCTAAACTGTTTTTCAACGAAGTTTTACATCTTTAACGAGGGCAGAGGAGTGGGCAAGCTAACACACTTAACAATTCCAAGAGGAAAAAAGGCGGAGGAAAGGGAGGGTAAAAAGCAAGGTTGGATTTCCTTGATTCAAACTATTTCATTTTAGTTTTAGCTATTTCACATAAGGAAGAATGACTTGGATACACATAAAGATCGTTATCTTTATGAGAGAGAGAGAGAGAGAGAGAGAGAGAGAGAGAGAGATAATTACAGGAAAGAGAGTTGTAAACAGAATTATTATGATAATAAGAAACCTGAATAATAAAATAAAAACCAAAACTCAATTTCTGCACCATCACAATAATAAGTGCGGCACTTTAATAAGCGAAGGGACAATACAGTTCTTTACGTCTTAAGAAAATTATTTCATTCTTCCCTTCTGGAAAAATATTGTAACCTTGGTAACTGTTCCGTATAAAGCATCAGGTAAGATCTTTAATCAGGTAAAAACACACTCTCTCTCTCTCTCTCTCTCTCTCTCTCTCTCTCAAAAGCATTCTACCCGCCCACACATAAATATATATGCAGTATAAAGTGTGTGCAGGTGTTCTCTCTCTCTCTCTCTCTCTCTCTCTCTCTCTCTCTGTATATATATATATATACATATACATATATATAATATATATGTATATATATATATATATATATATATACTATATTTCAGAATGCATGCATGAAATATCACATGAAGTTGGGTTCAAGATAAATAGAAGAAAGACAGATGATGAGAAAGGTATATACAATGGAAGATGAAATATCATTAGAAGGAGAAAGGATTATTAAGGGGGGGATATTTAAATATTAAGTAACTATGATCTCTAATACAGGGTCTTTAAAATCAGAGTTTAATGGAAGATTGAAAAAAGCAAATCAGACAATAGCTAGGTAAAGAAACATTTAGAAATCAAATCGCCTAAAATTTCATATAAAAATCAGGCTATATATCAGTTTAGTGAGAACGGTGTTATTATATGGATATAAGCAGTGGTTAGACAATGAAACAATATCTAACAGAGGTTGTAGATTTGAGACCAAAGCCCTCAGAAGGATATTGGGAGTTAAATGGCAGGACAGGATTAGAAATGAATCTATAAGAGAGATTACTCGAGTGCCATATGTGGATGAGATCATGGTGAGGGGTAGATGGAGATGGTTTGGGCATGCTCTCCGCACTCCCCAAGAGAGATCAGTACACCAAACTTTCAATTGGGCTCTACGGGGCACTAGAAGGGTTGGAAGACCCAGGGTTACATGGCAGGAGAACATCGTGTGCGTGTTCGCGTGTGGATACCTTGACGTGCTGAAAGGGTTTCTGTATCGCCAAGATCAGCAAGGCTGTAAAAGTCGGGGCCACCCATACTTGGTTGGTTTGCTGTGAGCGATCAGACAAAAATCTTTCACCATCACTAGCCCGTGTGGTGATGAAAACTACCCAAATTAATTTGCCCTGCAATCGACTAAAAACAGCTGCATTTGTTGCTGTTATCGTGTGTGTAAAAGCGTGTATGCGTATATGTATGTATGCTACGCAACGTTTGTATGATTACTCATTTAACAAAATGGACAATCAAAGGGTCCATTTCGTGAAATGTGCAGTCAAATGCGCAGTTCATGAGATGGACCAGGCTTTGTTGGCTGTATTACTCAGTGGCTGGAGTTTTCAAGTCAGAAAATATCATCCAATTCATGAAGAGGCAAATCACTGCACATTTCACAGAGTGGACCCTTTCATTGCCCATTCAGTGAAATGAGCAACTACACAGTCGGGTTATATCACACATGTATATATGCATGCATATATATATATATATATATATAATGTGTTTAGTGGTAAAAATCCTTAATGCATCTCTTTTAGAATAATAAAACAACTCTGTTCGAAAAAAATTGGACAAGGGGAAGTCTCTCTCTCTCTCTCACTCTCTCTCTCTCTCTCTCTCTCTCTCTCTCTCTCTCTCTCTCTCTCTGTAAACAATGATATATCAATTCTAGAAACAAACATTGACACAGAAGGTGAGGTACACAAAAATGAAGAAAAAATGGTAATAAATTGATAACAATAGCTTTTAAAAAACAATGGAATGAAAATGAGACTTAAAGAATAAACAAAATGAGGGATAAAATGACAGGGTGATTTAAATAGGATGAGGGAACGTCTGATACCTTAAAATAGAAAAAAATAAAATAAAGAAAATTAGAAAAAATTAGAGCAATTTGTAATGATGAATAAACGGATGAAAACGTCAATGCGAAAAGGATGTTCCAATGTATGGAGAGAGAGAGAGAGAGAGAGAGAGAGAGAGAGAGAGAGAGATAGGGGGTGATAAAATATCAGGATCTCTGATAAAAAATAAAATAAGAAAAGATAAAAAAGTGTTGTACTGTACAAAATTATATAAACCAGGTAAATTTTAGTCAACCAATTGCCCAAGGAAATGGCAATACTTAACAAATGAAAGTAAATCAATTACAAAAGCAACGACACAAAGAAACTGAATGTAGAAATAAACATTGTTATTCAAACGAATATGAAAAATACATATGACGTCCATATGTTTAACGCCATGAAAGGCCCATAAGAATGAACTCTTAATTCGTACATAAACTACGGCAATGAAAATGTTAAGTCGTGACATCCACTGAAACACATTGGCCACCCTTCTTACTATTGCTGAAATAAGCTGGTCTGGAAAAAAAAAGTCCCACGTAGAGATACCAAAGGAAACTTCTCTGCCTCTATATCTGCCGGACTGGGGTTCGAGTCCCGCTCAAGCTCGATAATTTCTTGCTGTTTCTGTAACCTCACCATACTTGTGAGCTAAGGATGGTGGGTGGGAGTTAGGGGAGCTTATAGGTCTATCTGATTAGTCGTCAGCAGCCATTGCCTGGCCCTCCCTGTTCCTAGCTTGGATGCTGATCATATGCATATATGGTCAGTCTCCAGGACATTGTCCTGCTAGGGCAATGTCACTGTCCCTTGCCTCTGCCCTTCATGAGTGAGCTTTAAATCTTTAAATATTTCAACGAAATAATGATCACCGAATGCTTACATCCACTGAACAAGAGACTATCGTTGTGATTGCCTTAATTTGAACAATTTGTCAACGAAAACTGATCTACAATGAAGATTAACCCCTCAATCATCATGAAAAATACCAATGCTTAAACCCTCTCTACGGAGACTTATCTTAAAGAAAAACAGACGAAAACCGAAATGAACCTGAACCGGATAGAGGTTTTCATAACCAACGGAAGGCTATTCGGATCCGGATACAAAAGCTTGGAAGGAATGGAGAGGGCCATTTCGACCATTCATTTCGCGCTACGGAACTCCTTGGCATTAACCTTTTGTTAGGAAATGACGGAAAATAATCCCAGGGATTCAATGGGATTACAATCTGCTTGACCCACTTTCATTTGCCTTCAGGGGGCTTAAGCTATGGAGCTTAGGAACTCCAAAGGAGAAGGCACCTTGGTGGTAAATTTTCTCCTTCCTTCTTTTACCCAGGAGTTTATCGCGTTTCTCATTACTCATGGTATTCGTTACTATTCATTTTCTCTGCTTCCATTACCTAAATTTGCGAACCCTCTCTCGCAATAAGGAGAAATTAATGGCAAGAACGCAACAGTAGAAGAAATACTTACCTCGAATCTTGCTAATTTCAGATTAATTTCGCTTTCATATTGTTCATATTGCCAACATAATTCTCTTCATTGCAACTAGTTACGAATATATCTTCAGTGCTAGCAATCTATATATATATATATATATATATATATATTAAAAAAAAAAAAAACTTGCATCTCGCCCTCTTAAAGCCAATTATCTCTGTAGCGCGTACAGTAAAGTATAGGTTATCACCCCCAAAGAATATAATTTGACTAATTAAAAAAGCAAATAATACTGTAATCACCGTGTAACACCGAGTCCATCATTTGTCATTGAAAACTAATCATAGTTGAAAACAAAATCTGACCCTTCAATGTCCATAAAAACGGGCAGCATTTAACGTAGAACATTCATTTCACACGATGGAACAGTTCTTGAAATTGAGGCATCCACTTTCGTTAGAGAATCAGTGAAGATGTTCACAGAAATTTGAATGGGTTTACAAATTACCTAACCTCTTCCATTTGCCATTAGATTGTAAAGATATATGGCTATGGATAGTAACATCAAAGTTTAGTCAAATTGCGAGAAGTCAATGATGCAATGATACAAAAATTTCAGAGGTTCAATTGCAGCGAATGTTTTTTTTTTATGTAGAAACGGCTGACACAATTCTCACTTCATAACTTAAAAAATAACAGAGTTATTTTATCGTTGTTACTAATTTTAAAATATATCATATTAATTATTCATTTCTTCTTATGTACTTTATTAATTTCCTCATTTCCTTTCCTTACTGGGCAGTCTTTCCCCGTTGGAGCCTTTGGGCTTATAGCAACCTGCTTTTCAAACTAGGGTTGTAGCTTAGCTAATAATAATAATAATAATGATAATAATAATAATAATAATAATAATAATAATAATAATAATAATAATAATAATAATAATACTATAGGGGTTTGAGGACCCCCAAGCATAAGACGCCTTACGATTTAATTTCTTCCAAATGTATATTGACTTCTGGGTTTATAGTGCTTCTCATTATTTACGGTATTATCCCCTTCTCTCTCTCTCTCTCTCTCTCTCTCTCTCTCTCTGTAAATAAGGAGCATTTAATAACTGGGACGGTCGCAGAATAATGTGGTACAATAAATATTCTGTAATCAGCCCAAACAAATAATTTCCTTGAAACAAGAATGAATTAATTAAGAGCTGTATTCCTAAAATTCAATGTAAAACATTGGACCTTAACTTTATTCTTGTTATTTTTGAGTTCCTTCTAATTACAAAAAAAGTTATATAAATAAAACGCAAAATGACTCAATAATGTACTGGTTTGCTGCAGAAAAAATTATAAAGGCACCTACTTATACATGTCCTCAAATGAAAGCAGTTTTTATTATCATACAATTTACTGTCATTTTTACGTAATGTTTTAGTCCAGTAACTTGTTGACCACTTTATCTTATCTCAACCTAATGACATTGAAAATGCAATTCCATATTTGCATTCATAATCACTTTCATAAATCGTCATATCAATTGTTTATTCAGCAATGCACATTAACCTTGCTTATTTTTCTCGTCATTCAAACACAAATACAGCATTTTAATTCTACGGAGAGGAGTTAGCTCAACAATTCTTTCACACATCCAAGTTTTCTGCTTAAGTTATACACCTTCTCTAGGATTCTTTTATATCACGCCGTTCATAACATTCACGTATAGATATTATCCTTTGAATCCATCACTACCATCTTCTACTGACCCCCTTAATATCCATAAATAATCTTCCGACATTTTTATTTGCTTCCTACCATTCTTTGCAAATTAGTTCTTTCAAATATCTTCACATTTCTCTATAACTCCACTTTGCCATCTCCAAAAACTATAAAATCATTTACAAAACATCAATAATTTTCCGTCATTTTTATTTGTTTCCTACCATTCTTTGCAAATTAGTTCTTTCAAATACCTTCACATTTCTCTATAACTCCACTTTGCCATCTCCAATAACTATCAAATCATTTACAAAACATCAATGCTTTCACATACTATTCACAAACTACTTTTTCCGTTTCCCTCATTCCAATCCCATAAATATGAAATAACCATAAGATGACATGACGACTTGGCACCTTTGTAAGTCTTTTTATAGTTTATTTATGAAATATCTGTTTTGATGTTATTTTTTTTTAAATATATCATTTTACTTGTTCATTATTTCTCACAACATTTGTTTATTTCCTATCCTTACAGGGCTATTTTTCCCTGTTGGAGCCCTTGGGCTTATAGCATCTTGTTTTTCCAACTAAGGTTGTAGCTTAGCTAATAATAATAATAATAATAATAATAATAATAATAATAATAATAATAATAATAATAATAATAATAATAATAATATCAAATCTGGTCAACTATTTTCCCCACTCAAGTGGAAAAGTTTTACTTCCTGCCCTCACGATCCTTAAATCTTAAAATCTGATTATTATTATTATTATTATTATTATTATTATTATTATTATTATTATTATTATTATTATTATTATTATTATTATTATTATTATTATTATTAGCTAAGGTACAACCGTAATTGGAAAAGCAAGATGCTATAAGCCCAAGGGCTCCAACAGGGAAAAATAGCCCAGTGAGGAAAGGAAATAAGGAAACAAATAAACGGTGTGAGAAATATTTTGATCTATATTCAAGACCTATACTTTTAAGAGCAACTCTGACAACATACAGTAAACATAAGTTCTCGAATATTTTCATCTTTTTAGGGGATTTAAATGTTCGATGTTAGGGATTTACATCATATCATTAATATTACCTCGTCTTTCAATCGCTATTTTCATGATGTCAAATGTTTAAATAAAATCGAAAAATAAACAGAGAAATTCTGTTATCATTTAAGATAAAATAAATGGAGCATTCTCATTCACATAACAAAACCAACGCCCACACACAAGTACAGTAATTGCATGAATATATATATATATATATATATACACACACAAAACCAACGTTCATACATAGGAAGGTACACACACATATATATATATATTATATATATATATATATATATATATATATTATATACACACACACAAAACCAACGTTCATACATAAGCAAATGCACGCACACACACAAACACACACACATATGTATATATTATATACACACACACAAAACCAACGTTCATACATAAGCAAATGAACGCACACACACATATATATATATAGATAGATAAATAGATAGATAGATTGGCAACATGTGTGTATTTACATATATTTATATAAATACAGAAGTAAGCATACATAAGCTACATGCGTGCCATATATATATATATATATATATATATATATAATATTATATATATATATATATATATATATATATATATATGTGTGTGTGTGTATATACACATACATATATATATGCACATACATAAAATTTAGGCATGTATAAATGTTAATATACAACAATATAAGTAGGTAGAAGACAAAACATGAACATAACTACACACCCAAGTATGGAAGCCTTCAGAGCAGCGTCATCGCAGTTTCGCCCTAATGAAAAATTCTGTGGAAGTGACGCACTCATAATGACGCGTGCTCTTTAAGCTTGACGATCATCCTGCCCATCCATGATCAATACATGAGAGTGATTAAATAATGTCCCTAAGTAGAAAGCCGTACAGCTTCGCACGCGTATTTCACAACATATTTCCCCGACGAAAATTTTCGAACTTTGTTGATAATGAAGCAGGTGCTGGGCCCCGGTTTGGTTTATTCATTTACGGAGGTAATTATTCATGGTGCATGGGAAGGAATTATAGGATAACTATCTGGTCGTGGTTGGTATATTGCTTTAGGTTTTAATAAATTTATGAAACTTGGACTCAACTAAATTTAACTGACAGACAGGTTGAATTGGTAATGGGTAATGCATAAATTTGTTAAATACAAATTTTGAAAAACAAAATAATTACAAATATTCAATTCAAGAATAAAGAATTTATATTTTTATACCTAAAATACTAATAGAAATAAAAAAAGCTTCCCGTTGGTTCAATCCCAGATATATTTCATCAAAACATATTTTGAAAGAAATAAAATGGATCAGTCATTCATTGGGGTTGAGAGCTTATAATTATGTTGAATGAACCGCTGTAGTAGATACAACTATAAAGATTTATTTTCAAACATCCTTTATTTGTCTTCAATTACAATGCTTTCTTTCTTTTATCTCTCATCCGTTCTCTTTGCTCTATAACCAACAAGGTGTCCGATTTCTCTAATCTTCTTTCTTTGAAAGCTAGAGAAATTAGACACCTGGGTGGTTATACACTAGAGAATGTTAGAATAATCGGACACCTAGGCAGTTATAGACCAAAGAAACTTAGAAAAATCGGACACTTAGGTGGTTATGGACCATAGAAAGAGAAATCGGACATCTAGGTTGTCATACACCAAAGAAAGCTAAAGAAATAGGACATCTAGATGGTTATAGACCAAAGAGAACGGGTGAAAGATTAAAGATATGAAACATTGCAGCTGAGGTCTAACAAAGGATGCTTGCAAAGAAAATTCTGTAGTACTATCTAAAGTGTCTCTATAAGAAAGAAAATTAAATTGACAAAGCAATAAGTAATGTTATATATCCTTTATCCTTTTATCTTTATTCACCTTCAAATTGAAATCATATCGACACCTACGGGCTGCACAATTGCAAGAGCCCTTGCTTGGCCACAAGGGCTAGGCAATCTTCAACAACAACATCTCTAACTTAATCTTAATTCAAGCCCTTCTCATGTAAGATTAAATCCTGTTGCCTAGCTTTTCTGCTATAGTGTCTAAGAATGTATAACTCGTTGGTGTCACTCAACTCTTTAAGAAATATCATAACTAAACAAATAGGCTTTTGTGGAAATTAAATCGCAGGAAAGACATGAGCGGTTTAATTTCACAGATGTGATTTCCATTACTTGAGGTTCGAGATTATGATAGTGATGATGCTAAGGAGGAAGATTTAATGGATTTATGAATTCTAA
>NC_090745.1:106042434-106047434 GCF_036898095.1 Palaemon carinicauda | reverse complement strand
TATATATATATATATATATATATAAGAGAATCCAGACTTTAATGTATTAATATATATGGCTTATTTGAGTATATATATATATATATATATATATATAAATGTTGTATATATATATATATATATATATATATATATATATATAAATGTATATATATATATATATATATATATATATATATATATATATATATATATATATATACATATGCATATGCGTGTGTTCTTGACGTCAACAGATCACCAGACTAACTACACCAGTTACTTGATAGGTTTTAAATTTCCTTTTTAACGTTCAGCAGTGAATTTTATACCAAACAGTTCGTTGGTCGACTGAGATGGATCCCATCTGAGATGAGAAAAGGTTTACGAAACCCTTATAAAAACGTTCAAGTCAAAGTCGAGAAACACTCATCAAACACTAGTTCCCTACAAAGCAAACGTTTGAGGTGTTATTCATCACAGGTACGTATAAAATGTAAGCGGAGAGACAAGAATTAATTGAAGTATTTCCTCCAACCGAATCAGGATTTCGCCTAAAGAAAAAAATTAGTGAAGGTAACTGGGCTTTGGCAGCACTTGCTGCGTTTCTTAAGTCCCACTAAAAGAGGAAAAGAAGAAGACGAGAAGGAAGACTGGGTTGATCTGTAGTTGAAATCCACCTCTGATTTCCCCCATAAAGTGGTTCGTTTTTTTTTTTTTTTTTTTGGAGGGGGGGGGGGGCATTTCATTTGACTAATATTATGGGATCTTTAAAAGAAGGCTATTTTTACCTTGCCATAATTTTCGTGAGGTCAGTTTACGATTACGTAATCTGATCTCTTGCTCTCTCAAAATTAATATTTCTTCACATGAAACAACAGACGTAAGGAATTGGGCGTACATTTTCTCTCTCTGTCTCTCTCTCTCTCTCTCTCTCCTCTCTCTCTCTCTCTCTCTCTCTCTTCTCCTCTCTCTCTCTCTCTCTCTCTCTCTTCTTTTATGTTTTCCTACGTGTAAATTTTTTTTGTATATTAATCTTCTGTTTAAGCGCTATTTATATATAATACAGTATATTCCTGCTAGAATTCTGAAAGAAGACCTCATCTTCCTTAAGCAAAAAACCGAAAGGCACCAGACTCCTTACCCCTATGTATCCTTCACAAATGTTCATTATCCTTATATCTAATTTTTTTCAACCATTCTTTCACACCATTCTTCATATTTTCTGGAGCAAGGCAAATATCCAACCTTTTATTATTATTACTATCATCATTATTATTATTATTATTATTATTATTATTATTATTATTATTATTATTAACAAATCAAGCTACAATCCCAGTTGGAAAAGCAGGATACTATAAGCCCAATGGCTCCAACGGTGAGAAATAGCCCAGTGAGAAAGGAAACATGGAAATACATAAACTACAAGAGAAGTTATGATCAAAATAAAATACTTTAGGAACAGTAATAACATTAAATTAGATCTATCATACACAAACTATAAAAAAAAGTAAAAAAAAAAAATAAGTGAAATACGATAAAATAATGTGCCCGGGTATATCTTAATGTCCTTTTAAATACACCATATAAAATAATACTTTTTTCCCATTTAATGCAAAAGCACAACCCATTTATGGACATTCCCTAAAACACTCCATGTATAATTTCCCTTTTTTTCCCTCTAAAAAAAACGCTCTCGATAATTCCGGACTTTTCCCCGAGCGTCCCCATTAGAGCAGGTCCAGAAATTCCGTTGGGCGTTCCCTTAACCTCTCTCTGTATCTCCTGGCTAACAGGCATCGACGTTGCTCCATAATGAGTGGTTGAGAGTCACTAATGGCTTTGTAGATGTAGTTAGGGTCGAAGGCACAAGGAAAGTGACAGCGCAGTCGACTTTCATTAGGGCCACGGATTCGAAACTCCCAAAGAGCCCGTCGATCCAAGTTTCTTCACACGCGAAGTGCAGAGGGGGTTAAAACCTTATTTTTTTTTCTGTCAATGCTTTTTTTTAAACGGGTTATTAACACATTGAAATGTCCATTATGCATATTATCTATACTCCCGAGAGAGAGAGAGAGAGAGAGAGAGAGAGAGAGAGAGAGGAGAGAGAGAGAGAGAGAGAGAGAGAGAGAGATGGGCTTGATTATATCTTTAATGCTTCATCTAAAAAAAAGTTAATTAGCGGGTTGAAATGTTATAGTATTTATCATTTTCAAAACAGTATTTTAGGACACCGATTTATTAACAAACCAAGCTACAACCCCACTTGGAAAAGCAGGATACTATAAGCCCAATGGCTCCAATGGTGAGAAATAGTCCAGTGAGAAAGGAAACATGGAAATACATAAACTACAATAGAGGTTATGATCAAAATAAAATACTTTAGGAACAGTAATAACATTAAATTAGATCTTTCATACACAAACTATAAAAAAAGCTAAAAAAAAAAATAATAAGTGAAATACGATAAAATAGTGTGCCCGAGTATATCTTAATGTCCTTTTTAAATACACCATATAAAATAATACTTTTTCCCTTTTAATGCAAAAGCACAACCCATTTATGGACATTCCCTAAAACACTTCATATATAATTTCCCCTTTTTTTCCCTCTAAAAAAACGCTCTCGATAATTCCGGACTTTTCCCCGAGCGGCCTCCCCATTAGAGCAGGTCCAGAAATTCCGTTGGGCGTTCCCTTAACCTCTCTCTGTATCTCCTGGCTAACAGGCATCGACGTTGCTCCATAATGAGTGGTTGAGAGTCACTAATGGCTTTGTAGATGTAGTTAGGGTCGAAGGCACAAGGAAAGTGACAGCGCAGTCGACTTTCATTAGGGCCACGGATTCGAAACTCCCAAAGAGCCCGTCGATCCAAGTTTCTTCACACGCGAAGTGCAGAGGGGGTTAAAACCTTCTTTTTTTTCTCAATTTTTTTTTTAAACGTGTCATTAACACGTTGAAATGTCCATTATGCATATTATCTATACTCCCGAGAGAGAGAGAGAGAGAGACGAGAGAGAGGAGAGAGAGAGAGAGAGAGAGAGAGAGAGAGTGAGAGAGAGAGAGAATGGCCTTGATTATATCTTTAATGCTTCATTAAAAAAAAGTTAATTAGCCGGGCTGAAATGTTCATAGTATTTATCGTTTTCAAAACGGTATTTTAAGACACCAATTTATTAACAAGCAAAGCTACAACCCCACTTGGAAAAGCAGGGATACTATAAGCCCAATGGCTCCAACGGTGAGAAATAGCCCAGTGAGAAAGATAACATGGAAAGACATAAACTACAAGAGAAGTTATGATCAAAATAAAATACTTTAAGAACAGTAATAACATTAAATTAGATCTTTCATATACCAAACTATAAAAAAGCTAAAAAAAAAAATAATAAGAGAATAAAATAGTGTGCCCGAGTATAATCTTAATGTCCTTTTAAATACACCATATAAAATAATACTTTTTTCTCCATTTAATGCAAAAGCACAACCCATTTATGGACATTCCCTAAAACATTCCACGTATAATTTCCCTTTTTTTTTCCCTCTAAAAACACGCTCTCGATAATTCCGGACTTTTCGCCGAGCGTCCCCATTAGAGCAGGTCCAGAAATTCCGTTGGGTGTTCCCTTAACCTCTCTCTGTCTCTCCTGGCTAACAGGCATCGACGTTGCTCCATAATGAGTGGTTGAGAGTCACTAATGGCTTTGTAGATGTAGTTAGGGTCGAAGGCACAAGGAAAGTGACAGCGCAGTCGACTTTCATTAGGGCCACGGATTCGAAACTCCCAAAGAGCCCGTCGATCCAAGTTTCTTCACACGCGAGGTGCAGAGGGGGTTAAAACCTTCTTTTTTTTCTGTCAATTGTTTTTCTTAAACGTGTCATTAACACGTTGAAATGTCCATTATGCATATTATCTATACTCCCGAGAGAGAGAGAGAGAGAGAGAGAGAGAGAGAGAGAGAGAGAGAGAGAGAGAGAGAGAGAGAGAGAGAGAGAGAGATGGTCTTGAATATATCTTTAATGCTTCATCTAAAAAAAAAGTTAGTTAGCGGGTTAAAATGTTATATTATTTATCATTTTCAGAACAGTATTTTTGGACACTGATTCATTAACAAACCAAGCTATAACCCCGCTTGGAAAAGCAGGATGCTATAAGCCCAATGGCTCCAACGGTGAAAAATAGCCGAGTGAGGAAAGAAAACAAGGAAATAAATAAACTACAAGAGAAGTAATGATCAAAATAAAATACTTTAGGCACAGTAACAACATTAAATTAGATCTTTCATACACAAACTATAAAAAAAGCTAAAAAAAAAAATACAATAAGAGAAATACGATAAAATAGTGTGCCCGGGTATATCTGAATGTCCTTTTAAATACACCATATAAAATAATACTTTTTTTCCCATTTAATGCAAAAGCACAACCCATTTATGGACATTCCCTAAAACACTCCAGGTATAATTTCCCTTTTTTCCCCTCTAAAAACACGCTCTCGATAATTCCGGACTTTTCCCCGAGCGTCCCCATTAGAGCAGGTCCAGAAATTCCGTTGGGCGTTCCCTTAACCTCTCTCTGTATCTCCTGGCTAACAGGCATCGACGTTGCTCCATAATGAGTGGTTGAGAGTCACTAATGGCTTTGTAGATGTAGTTAGGGTCGAAGGCACAAGGAAAGTGACAGCGCAGTCGACTTTCATTAGGGCCACGGATTCGAAACTCCCAAAGAGCCCGTCGATCCAAGTTTCTTCACACGCGAGGTGCAGAGGGGGGTTAAAACCTTATTTTTTTCTGTCAATTGTTTTTTTTAAACGTGTCATTAACACGTTGAAATGTCCATTATGCATATTATCTATACTCCCGAGAGAGAGAGAGAGAGAGAGAGAGAGAGAGAGAGAGAGAGAGAGAGAGAGAGGAGAGAGAGAGAGAGAGAGAGAGAGAGAGAGAGAGAGAGAATGGCCTTGATTATATCTTTAATGCTTCATCTAAAAAAAAGTTAATTAGCAGGTTGAAATGTTA
>NC_090745.1:106027434-106037434 GCF_036898095.1 Palaemon carinicauda | reverse complement strand
ATTTTCCGAAAATAACACCTACATTGGCTTACACAAAACGAGAAAAAAATATTTATAAAAATCAGAGAGACGGACAATAAAATAATTGTTTTTCTAAGCCAGGTTCAAAAGAAACTAGAAGGAAGCTGAAGGAATACAGAAGGGCAAGGTTTAACGATTATGAAATTAATCAACAATTCTATGATATTAACGTACGAACAAAATTAGAAAATTCCAATCTACCACCCTTGCACTATAATCTCACTTTCCCCTACAACTAGATTTCTCTAATTTCTACACTCTCATCATCCTGTTCTTCCCAAATACTAGAAGTGATACAATTTCGGTTTCATTAACAATGAGAGATGGAGTAAATGTCCCTGCAGACATTTCCGTCCACCTACTCACATACAAATGAGAAAAAAAATAGAAAGGTCCTCTTCATCCATTCTACCCGGCCTCAAGAGTACTTGGCCTTAGGTTGGAAAGTGGAGATGGAATTGAGTACTTGGCCAGAGTTAATAATAATAATAATAATAATAATAATAATAATAATAATAATAATAATAATGATAATAATAATAATAATAATTGGGCAGCAGATACACAATAAAATTTCAATAATAATAATAATAATAATAATTGGACCTCAAATACAGTAGACTTTCCATAATAATAATAATAATAATAATAATAATTGAGCAGAAAATACAAACTAATATTTTAGTAATCATTTATCAAAAATTAACCTTTACAGAAATCTTAATATGAATATGATTCCCTAGCTTTAGACTTGTGCTACTATTAGTAATTCATAATAACTATGGTAAGCAGCTCTTCAATGAGAAGGACTCTCCAAAATCAAACCATTGTTCTCTAGTCTTAGGTAGTATCATAGCTTCTGGACCATAGTCTTCCACTCTCTTAGGTTAGAGTTTTCTTGCTTGAGGATACAATAGGGCACACAATTCTATCTTATTTCTCTTCCTCTTGTTTTGTTAAAGTTTTCGTAGTTTATATGGGAAATGTTTATTTTAATATTGCTACTGTTCTTGAAATATATATTTTCCCTGTTGGAGCCCATGGGCTTATAGCATCCTACTTTTCCAACTAGGGTGGTAGCTTAGCAAGTAATGATAATGATTTTGATAATGATAATAAAAAAAACCAATAACGGCAATTTCAATAGAACTATCATAACTGTCCTACTGCGTAATAAGACAAGAATGGTGCAAAAACAAGCAGCATTAATTTGAGATGCTGAAAGAACATTTCGTGATATTTTGAGCGCCCCTGCGAAAAATCCAAGATTACGTTCAACCTAAAAAAAAAAAAAAAAAAAAAAAAAAAAAAAAAAAAAAAAAAAAAAAATCATTGGATTTTATTTCTGCATCTAAAGCACTGCTTGGGGAACGCAAAAGTAAACGCAAGTGCGTTACTTACACTTCGTTGGGCATATTGAAGCAGGAAGTTTGGTTAAGTTTAGTTTAAATATCTAATCTATTCATGAACACACCGTTTCAACTTGCTGCCAAGTATTTTGATTAGATAATTCAGCTTAAACTCATTTTAGTTTTCTCATCTTCGGTCTATTATAAATTTTTAATCAGCAGTAGATTCAAATATAGAAAGAAATGAAGATAGGGAGGAGAAAGATCTCACAGTGAAGGACATCGGTGACAGAAAAAATTGGAAATGGCTTTCAAGAAATAGCGACCCTGCATAACGGGAAAAGCTTTAGTCGAAGAAGAAGTAGTAGAAGATGCAAATATAGAAATGAAAAAGAAAAAAAAAATCTTTGGGTATAAACAAACTAATTATCCCTAACTCAAAAACGAGATATACTAGAACAAACATGTAACGTCTAATAACACAAAAATCCAACGAGAGGATAAATACTTTTAAAAAATGGTCCTGCCTTGATAAACAAACTTCCTGATAAATCTCCTGATCTTTCCTGATAAATCTCCTGATCTTTATTTTATAAGTAACAAACATACTAATCAATAGGAGCCATAATCAATTTAAGTCTCTACGTCAAATAAAATCATCAGACTGGAAGTTAATAAAAAAGATATTTGGATCAGCACAGTTGGAACTAGAGGGGTACTCAGTAGAGCGCAGACCTCTGCCGCGGCTGCTTATTTCTCGAGCTTGACCCTAACATGTATTAATTGGCATGGATTTTCATACACTCAAATGTGAACCAATTTAGAAGTCTCTATGACAACGATGTCCATAATTATTTTTGTTTACGTGAATTGGACATTTTGCTTGACTGTGACCTTGACCTTGACCGTGACCTTGACCTTAACCTTCCGAAATTTAATATTTCCAGCTTTTTGCATAACAATTAATCCCTGCAAGTTTCATTGCTCTACGATTAAAATTGTGGCAAGTAGCTGTTCACAATCAAACACACACACACACGCAAACAAACACACAAACAGGGGCGAAAACATGTCCTCCTTCCAACTTTGTTGGCAGAGGTAACAAAGTCATCTTTACAGAGTATGTTACGCTTTCGACTTGGTAAAGATAAAAATACCAATTAAGAAAATATAATTGTCAAACAGATATCATGACTATCAAATTCAGGTCTGCCTAACGAGAGGAGCGTATTTGGTGAAAGGGGTTGCTTATCGCCATGCTCAGCAAAGCTTCGCTAGCCAGGACCACTCATATTAGGTTGGTTTGCTCAGAGCTGTCAGACGAAAATCTCCCACCATCACCAATACGCACTGGCCAGAGTGGTGATAAAACTGACCAAACCTCAGGCATGAATTGACATTTCTGAGGCCTTTGTCCTGCAGTGGACTAGAAACTGTTGCATTTGTTGTTGTTCGTGTGTTATATATATATATATATATATATATATATATATATATATATATATATATATATATATATATACACACACACACATATATATATATATATATATATATATATATATATATATATATATATATATATATATATTTAAAGAGAGAGAGAGAGAGAGAGAGAGAGAGAGAGAGAGAGAGAGAGAGAGAGAGAGAGAGAGACCCTTAACCTTAAATCCTAAATCAACCATCAACTATCTATAATGGAATACTCGGTTCAATTCTACCTCGGGCAGAAATAGCTACTAAATATACATTTAAAAACAACAACAATATCTCTCTCTCTCTCTCTCTCTCTCTCTCTCTCTCTCTCTCTCTCTGAGGTGCATTTGGGGCGAATCTTCAGGGAGAACTTGGCTGACCCGAAATCCTGAGTTAAAAGGGTGGGAAAGACTCTCGGGGGAGAACGGTAATTATAACTTTAGTTGAGGGGGAAAACAAAGTCCCCGGGAGGGCGTAAACAAGGAGGAGAGAAAGAGAAACACGCCAACGAGCACAAAAGGGACGCCCTAAATATTGGATCAATTCGGAAGCAAACTTAATGAATTAGAGTAAGATGGAGAAGAGCATACTCGTCGGGATGAAAAGGAGGGCAACGCTAATCTTATTATAAGATGGAAAAGAGATTGTAAAGAGATTAGTTAGAACGAAATTTCTTGGACCGACAAGCGTGATTTTGCAAACAACTGATTTTCTTCATTGCAAGATACTGTATCTTGGCGAAGTCTATCTTGAGTGACTTACATGTTTAAGGGGAAATATTTAAGTTCAATAATGTTTATGAAAATGTCGTAAATGTAACAGAGAAATGGGAAAACAATATCAGATTTTGGAGTATGAAGTGCTAGCGTTCGCAATACGAGGTATTGCCAACAACACCTGAAATGGAAAAGTTAATTTATTGATTGATTGATTAGGAGCTTTCTGGCATCCAGGCATCGAAGGTCATAGATGCCCATATCATTTATTACAAATAAAGAATAAAAGGGAATTGAATCTAAAACTATAAAAACGAAGATGCCCTTATGAAAGTTAAACAGCTTTTAGAAGATCTGCTTCTGAAATAAACCTAAATGTAGTGGACTCAGTGTCAATCAAATGACAGTTGGCAGTTATCAATTATCAGTAAATGCTCAAATGGTCCAGCTCGTGTGACTCCTATAATTTGGAGAGAGAGAGAAAAAAAATGCACGATACCACCAAAATGGCGGAAACAAACAACTGTGAGAATTGATAGAAAAGTCATAGAAAATAACATAGTATACAACACGGCAGCCTTAAGTTGTGATGAAAAAAAAGAAAGATAAGTAAATATATTATGAATACAAGGTAGAAGGAAGATAAAGAAAGAGACATATGTCCCAAACCACGGGCAAACAATTAATTCATAATATAAATCAAGGAGACAGGGATAAGACATGCGATCAACTATATGTATTTCAATTAGAGAGTACAAAGTTCATTGAGCATTTTCATAACTTCAACCAACAAATCATCAGTGGTAGCGACAAAAGCCATTAAAAAGTCATTAGAATGTCAATCTTCTTGAATGAATACTAATGAGTGCTCTTACAGGTATTTAGTACAAATCTAGGTTAGGGCGTTTACGAGACTATCAGCAAAAGGAGACCAATATAAGTTACGTTAAAATTGCAACAAAGTGACCTGCCGATTCTTCCCAAGAATGTTCTACCTCTGCAAATTTAGCATTTAGTTTTTCAATAATTACCATCTGCATTTTTCCCATTCGTACACTGTTAAAAACACTTTTATCCATTCACTTCAGAGCTATTTCATTTGCCTTTCATCAAATTTTATATTACACACAGGTGATACATAAATATAGAGTATAGATGTATGACACATTCTTTAAGTTACCCCAACCAATGATAAATATTTTTCAAAAGAGCCAAAATTAAATTAAGAGTAGAGTAAAACTGGAATTAATGGGACCATACTGAGAGTTGGAAAGCGAGGTTATTGTATATCTGAATCTTAAAGAATACGTATTGTAATATGGTACTATTGTCTAGAATACGAAGTATATTCAATGTCCCTTTTCTTCCTCCTTGAATATCAAGAATATGAACTGAATTTTACTCCCCCATTTTGTGCAGTTTATCAATTAGAATTTTCTTTAAAATCCCCGAGAACCACGAGTCATATATTTGAGATTATTTAGATATGGGAATGTTCTTAAAAAGCACATTCAACTGGTCAGCAATCAAGAACTGATCTATTTGAAGGGTTTTAAGGGTTGTGGTGGCCAATGTGGTAACGTCCCTGACTGGTGAACGCCTGACTGGGGTTCGAATCCTGCTCAAACTCGCTAGTTCCTTTGGTCGCTGCAACCTCATCATCCTTGTGAGCTAAGGATGGAGGGTTTCGGGGACCCTATAGGTCTATCTGCTGAGTCATCAGCAGCCATTTCCTGACCCTCCTTGGTCTTAGCTTGTGTGGAGAGGGGGCTTGGGTGCTGATCATATGTATACACGGTCAGTCTCCTGGGCATTGTCCTGCTTGATATGGCAATATCACTGTTCCTTGCACCTGCCATTCATACGCGGCCTTTATACCTTAAACCTTTAATTGTTATGCAATTGTATTTTTGCGTTTGGGGTTTCTCTTACTAAAACTTCGTTTTGGCATTCATCTGTTACACACCAGTTTATTTCCTTCAGCCCCAAGAGTGAGAGCATTGGGAGTGAGCATATTAGAAAAATTGGTACAAATATCGAGAATATTAAGAGAAGGCTAACATTCAGAACAGTGAGAATAAGAATACCAACAAGTAGGAGGTTATAAATTGAGAATTCTGATAATACGAATGTTAAGTTTTCTATTGCTGTATACTGAAAACGACTACTGGTACTTTGAACGCTCTTTATTATAAAATTTTACGTATCATGCGAGACATTTTGATTCTTTAGAGTTTAGATCAAGAGAAAAAAAAAAAACCTTACCTAAAATTTCGTTGCGAGGAAAGAAATGGATGTGATGTGAAAGTTTTTGATGATGTGATAAGCGTTAAGCTAAAATATCACAATATTTAAAGATGAACCATGTTAATGATTTAGTAAAGCACATAGAGAATCAGCTAAGAAAAAAATTTATTAACACCGGGACGAAGTTTCTAGATTTCAAAAGTCATTCAGCAACTATTGTGCACGTCTGTTTATAAAAGAGATATTGCTTTATTCATCTTTTGCAATTTCCTTTTCCACATGGATCGACTGGTCAAATAACAATATAATAAATAATTCAATTCATATTTATTTCTGTGTATAATAAATAAACAGTAAAAAAATAATTATCTGCTTTTCTCTCTATCTCGTTAAGCTTGAGACAAACGATTGATGAATATAGGAATAGGATTGGGGTGACGACGATTCACTTCTAGACTGTGGCCATTAAAATATGACACGTTTCGTATATGTTTACATGACACTTGAGGGGGGGGGGGGGGATATTCTCATGGGCTGACCTGTCTATCAATCAGAAAAAAAGAAATATGCGAAATAATATCCAAGTTAAAAGGGGCCAAGATTGGGATAAAATGAGTAGAGCAAAGTGGATATTACTTCTTGCTCCGTAATCATATTCAGTAATACTTTCATTTGACAATGCGCGACGGAAAAATTGAATTAAGGAATGAACAAACACAATTACACACATTGTGTGTGTGTATATATATATATATATATATATATATATATATATATATATATATATATATATATATAAATATATATATATATATAAATATATATATATATATATATATATATATATATATATATATATATATATATATATATATATGTATGTATATACAGTATATGCATATGTATATATATGTGTATATATATACTTATACATGCATACTGTTTATATACATATATTTATACATACATACATATAAATATACATACATATGTATACATACATACATATATATACATACATACATACGTATCTATACATACATACATATTTATACATATACATATATATACATACATATATGTAAATACATACATAAATACATATATACATACATACATACATATAAACATACATATATATATACATATATATACATACATACATATATATACATATATAAACAGACATACATACATTTATATATATATATATATATATATATATATATATATATATATACATACATATATATACACATATATGCATATATATAATATACATACATACATTATATATATATGCATACATACATATATATAATAAATATATATATACACACATATATATATATATATTATATATTTCAAATGCAAGCAAGAGAGAGAGAGAGAGAGAGAGAGAGAGAGAGAGAGAGAGAGAGAGAGAGAGAGAGAGAGAGAGAGAGAGAGAGACTTCCCTCAAACCAAAACAAATCTTCACCAATTTACTCTGCAGTCCAAAACAAGGTCATATTCTTTCCATCAAGAGAGTCACAAGAATGAAATATTTTAATCAAATAATTGTATTAAATCAATCTCCTAAAGTCAAGGGAATGTATAAGCATGTAAGACGCTAATCGAATAAAGGTTACCAGTTATTAAATAAATGCGTTAAAACTCGAAAGGAATTACTTAAGTGATATCAATAGTGGTGGGCGATTTGGGGTCAGACAGAGAGAGAGAGAGAGAGAGAGAGAGAGAGAGAGAGAGAGAGAGAGAGAGAGAGAGAGAGAGATGAATTCTGATAAAACGAGAATATAGCAGTAATACCGATAAAACGGCCGCAAGAAACAAAAAGCAAAATGGTAAAAATTTATATTGAATAAAAACACGACAGTACAAGAGATAACAAACTTGAAAGGTAGAGAGAGAAATAAAAGCTGCAGATGATTGGGGAATGGTACAAAGAATTCAGTAGGATAAAAAAAAAGAAAAAGAAAAAAAAAATAATGGAGGGACCAAAACGCCTGGGGAACACCGGATGAAAGAATCTGAAGTCTACAGATAGAGAAATTCTACGGAACAGGATTACACGGCACACAAGAAAAGAAAGAATAAAAGGAATGGAAGAAAAGGAGAGGAATACACATGGAAAAGAAAGGAACGATGGAATTATTAAAGGGGGATAAAGAAAGGTTTGAAAATGAACAATAGGTGAATGTTTTCACTGAATAATCTGTATATTATAAAGAAGCAAAATCGCCAATTATCAAATAATTCGAATGATACTGAAAACAAATATCAACAGATAATTATGACTTTATTCATTCTTTCCACCAAAAGAATATTTCTAGTTAATTTCTTAACCTACATGATCATGCTTTCTTCCCTTAGAAAGATAATCCAAAATATATATAAAAAATACTCTTTCATCCAGTTCCAATTAATATGTTTGTGAATTTTTCCAATAGCTTCTTTAAATATACGTGAAATATGTTCTTAATAACGTGCTCCATATGGAGGTGTATTCTTGTTAAATAAACTTTCAACTATTTCATTTTAGCTCAAGTGTTCAAACTAAGCACTCTGCTCTTGGTAAGGTAAGGTAAGGTAAGGTAAGGCCCTAATCCTTTGAGATGAAGGAAAATGACCAAGATTTTTTTTTTTTTTTTTTTTTTTTTTTTGGTAAGAGGAAGATTTGAAATAAAAGTGTTAGGTTTTTATTTGAACACCTGCTCTCTAGCAACTATCGGATATAATGTTTTTAAACACCTGCTCTCTAACAACTACCGCATATACAGTTCATAAACACCTGCTTTCTAACAACTATCAGATATGTTTTATAAATACCTAGTTTCTAACAACTGCAGTATATTCTGTTTTAGAAACTCCAGCTTTTCAACAACTACTGGATATACTGTGTCTCACCAGGCGCATTTCACAGTAAACGACTTGTGTAATTGCAAGGAATTACGAGAAAAACATCCATCAAATAAATAATCACAGTGGATTAAATATTAGAAGCTTCATTAAACTACAAAATGCAACAGTTGATAAGCCAAAGTTTCAAACAATGTCTTCAGAGAGAGAGAGAGAGAGAAAGCACAGAAGGTCGTCTTAAATTTTACATAAAAAGAGCATATCTTTAATCATTAAAAACATTTTCTAAAAAGAATCAACTCAATGAAATTAGCATAACTTTAGTCACCAGCTGTATTGTCTACACCAGCACCCATCCGTCTCTTTCACCACATATACAAAACATATCAAGGGTTCTTTATTCTTCTACTACCTTTTTAAGGGCCACCAAGCACATAAAACTAATACTTTTGTTAATAAACACTTCAGAATCAAAGTTCATGAAACTGTACTTCATAACATTAGTAATTACTTTAAGTCAAGCAGCCAACTTACTTACACCCCCCCCCCCCCCCCCGGCTACACTTATTTCATAAATCCCTCCCTCAGTGTATACGACACTAACAATGTTGGGATCCTCTGGCTGTATTTTCTGTCTCTCATCTTTTACTTTCCGTGCGCTTCACATGCTACAAAGAAATAATTTTAAAACGTGCTTTAAGAAGTGGACTTCGCTCGGAAAACAATTCAACACAGGACTCAGACTGAACCAGCCATCCAAGATACCACACGCACACATAAACACACACACACACACACACACATATATATATATATATATATATATATATGTATATATTATATATATAATATACATATATTATATATATTATATATATATAATATATATATATATATATATATATATATATATATATATGTATATATTATATATATAATATACATATATTATATATATATATATATATTATATATATATATATATATATATATATATATATATATATATATATATATACATACATACACACACACACCCTAATAGTTGAGCATACGCACATATCATAATTTATGTTTTAGTATTTATGTAAACATCTTCGATCTTATTATTTTATGAATTACAACGTTTGGAATCTTCCTAGGGTTTTAAAATGATTAAAATCACATATTAATATGTTTTATATTTCGTTACGTCTTAAAATATAAATCATAAGCTTTAACAAATATCTTGAAATTGCCACATATAAATTATCTACTTAAATTTTTTATAGATTCAAAATATATGAACCTTTGAAATTTTCGAAAATGTATATGCAAACTCTTTCGAAACAC
>NC_090745.1:106005824-106013324 GCF_036898095.1 Palaemon carinicauda | reverse complement strand
AGAGAGAGAGAGAGAGAGAGAGAGAGAGAGAGAGAGAGAGAGAGAGAGGGAGAGGAAATATCCCAGAGGTTACAAGGCAACAAAAACTACTTTGATTACGAAGTAGTTAAAATAAGGAATGACTAAATATATTGAGAGAGAGAGAGAGAGAGAGAGAGAGAGAGAGAGAGAGAGAGAGAGAGAGAGAGAGAGAGAGAGAGAGAGAGAGAGAGAGAGAGAGAGAGGAAATATCCCAGAGGTTACAAGGCAACAAAAACTACTTTGATTACGAAGTAGTTAAAAGAAGAGAGAGAGAGAGAAAGAGAAAGAGAAAGAGAAGAAGAGAGAGAGAGAGAGAGAGAGAGAGAGAGAGAGAGAGAGAGATGAGAGAGAGAGGAGAGAGAGAGAGGAGAGAGAGAGAGAGAGAGGAAATCTGTAATCTTCTTTTTCCCCTTCAGAACCGAGATAGATTTCCCCTCGTACCTGAAAAACCGCAGACTCTTCGACTAACATGTCTTGGTCGATCTCATGGAAATGTCGGTTCGGGTAAGCTGACCAAAGGTCTTGCACTTCCATTGACAAAGGTAAAACGCAAGAAAAACTCTCTCTCTCTCTCTCTCTCTCTCTCTCTCTCTCTCTCCTCTCTCTCTCTCTCTCTCTCTCTCAGGTAAGACCAACGCATGACTCATTTTCTAATGGATGTCCAGGAACTTTGGGGGAAAATTCAAAAAAGGGTTTGAATAAAAAAGAAGTGGTCGTTGGATATTTGCATGGTCAGAGGTAAAATGTGGTTGTGCAAGCAAGTGAATGAGCAATACTGTTGCAACAATGAACTATTTATCATTCTTTAATGATGATGTAATTAGTGTTTATCTTTACTATTTCTTTTGGAATGTATAAATCGATTCCTCTTTACATAAAGCACTGGGAACTAAAAATTTGCTCCAAGTCAAACTAAATATAAACTAGGTAAATAGCAACTTGAAATATGTATTAAACATAACAAACACACATTTAAATTATCTATTCTAATTACATAATTATATAGATATTTACGTTTTCCTCAACAAAGGAAGGGCGAACCCAATAGAAAGGAGGAATTTTGTATTTTACTAAATTCATTAGTCTACAAAAGTAATACAATAAGCGAGTTTTAGATTTTGACCGGTACCGAATCTTAATCAACAGAGAAAAAACAAACTAAAAGTATAACCTCCAGGAAAATAATAATAATAATAATAATAATAATAATAATAATAATACAGCGAGACATTACGCCATTACTTCGTATGCTTCCTGTCTCAAGCGGCAAATGAACTAATCCGTATAATGGTGAGCTAAGTGGAACTCACTTAATGAAATGCTCTCCATTAAATTTTCATTTTCTTATTTCAAACGTTCCCTGTCCCAATGTCCTGAATTTCAATAATAATAATAATAATAATAATAATAATAATAATAATAATAATAATAATAATAATAATAATAATAATAATAATAATAATAATACAGACATTCAATTATGTGTGTATCATTTATGTGGATTAAATATTTACCTTCTTTCTACATGATTAAATCTTAATGTTGGACTTTATCTAAACTCACATATTTACCTTCTATTTCTACATTGCTATTTTATTTAACAATTCTTACTCTCTCAACTACAAGAGGGGTCTCTCTCTCTCTCTCTCTCTCTCTCTCTCTCTCTCTCTCTCTCTCTCTCTCTCTCTCTCTCCTCTCTATTTTAGCCAGTGTTTAGTTAAGCTTAAAGAGAAAAAAAGATTACTATTCACAATTCTCACACTCAACTAAAAGATCTCTCTCTCTCTCACTCTCTCTCTCTCTCTCTCTCTCTCTCTCTCTCTCTCTCTCTCTCTCTTCTAGTCAGTGTTTAGTTAGGCTTAAAGAGAAAAAAAGATTACCATTTTAACAATACTCACACTCAACTAAAAGATCTCTCTCTCTCTCTCTCTCTCTCTCTCTCTCTCCTCTCTCTCTCTCTCTCTCTCTCTCTCTCTCTTCTAGTCAGTTTAGTTAAACTTAGAGAAAAAAAGATTACCATTTTAACAATACTCACACTCAACTAAAAGATATCTCTCTCTCTCTCTCTCTCTCTCTCTCTCTCTCTCTCTCTCTCTCTCTCTCTCTCTCTCTCTCTCTCTCTCTGTTTTAGTCAATGTTTAGTTGAGCTCAAAGAGAGAAAAATGTCTTCCCTCAGGCGGATCCGAAACACCTGTCAGATAACTTCTTCCCACACTTACTTTTTATTAACTAAGCAGTGCCTACTTCATTCCATTTATTGCTAAGCTTTGGGATCCTCTTGCCTCAGTTTTTCACACTCTTGTCGTAACTTTTACAACTTTGATAGAATGAAATTCCAGCAATTCTTCTAAGTGAAGGTTCCATTCAGCTTAAAAAAAATGTGATTCTAGCGTAAATAAAAGATAAAATAATACAGTTGTATTAAAAGGACTGAGAGATTGAAAATTAAAAAATATTACAGAAAATAATGTTCAAAAATACAGTTGTATTAAAAGGACTGAGAAATTGAAAATTAAAAAATATTACAAAAAAATAATGTTCAAAGAAAAGAAATTTAATATGCTTTTATATAATATTGTTTTCACCAAAACTGGTAAAAATATAAAATTGAAAGATTAGAATTTAGTATCCTTTTAACAGGATCTTAAAAATGACCTGAGATGCACTGTTAAGGTAGCCTGACTAAATAATTGATAATGTTGGATACATGCATACGCACACTCCATTACAAAAACACGCACTCATATATATATATATATATAATATATATATATATATATATATATTATATATATATATATATATATATATATGTATATATATACATTATATATATATATATATATATGTATATACATATATATAATATATATATATATATATATATATATATATATATATATATATATATATATATATATATATATAGAGAGAGAGAGAGAGAGAGAGAGAGAGAGAGAGAGAGAGAGAGAGAGAGAGAGAGAGAGAGAGAGAGAGACCAGTAGAATTGCTAAATTAGATATTTAAGACCATATAAATCAATACTGATAAAAAAACCCAAACCAGTAAAACACATATCACGAAAAAATACACAAAAAAAAAAAAATGGCAATGCGAACTGGCCAATCACCATTCGGTCCATCCAATAACCAAATACCATTTTTTTGCTAGATGGCTTAAAACCCAAGAAATAATTGTAAGAGTATAGCTCGGTGCCAGACGAGGTGAACAGTCGCGCTTCGTATCCCTCTCAGTTACAAATCCGAGGCCAATACCATACGACCCCAAAATCTCTTACACATTAGCTTTGTGTTCAGCAATAGGAGAAGCAGTGGAGTTAATGCAGCAACAATAACATTAGCGGAAGAGCTTGGATCAGGAGGAAGACGGGAGGAACTGGGGATCTGAAAGGGGAAAGTGGTATAGGACAGGTAGGTAAAAGGGCGTTCCCAAACAGAAAGTCTACACAACAAAAGAAACGCGGGCGGCCTGACCAGCAAGGCAGCCCCGTCCGGGCCACCTCCGCCTTAAGAGTGTGGTGGGGCGTGTGATCTTCTTCGGGGACAAAGGTCACCGCCGGTGAATAGACATAGTCCGAAGTTATTCAAATCTCGGACAGAAACGGAGACACAAGACGCAGATTGGGTTTCTGGCCCGTTGGAAATCCAATTTATTACTGGAGTAGAAAAAAGGGGGAGGGGAAAAACCCGAAATGGACAGACGGACAAAAGAGGATAAGAATCCTCCGATTCTCTTGGATTTTTATGTTTCTCATTCATGAATTAATGGATACAATGTGAGGGCTTCCATTCATCCGACGAACGTATTATGCTTTGAATTAAAAATCATTAGTGCCAAAGAAATAATCCGGAACATCAAGGGACATTAGGCGTCTTTCATCTCAGCTTGACGGTGACGACTTTTCGTAACCTACGAAAGGAAATATCTAATTCTTATTTTACCGTTCTTCCTCATTTATTAGACACAGAGGACTGCCATAAAGAATTATATAATTTTACTCTTTTCACTCCATGATTGTCTACTGGTGTTCTTCGACTAAGTAAAAATTATAAAATAAAACCATACGGTAGTATGCCAGGTTGACGTTTGATTAAGCAGAGGCTAAGTAGATTTACTATAGTATGTTCACCTTCTTAAGATCGCTGTGGTGTGGCGGGTACAGATACCATACGTTGCCAATTGTCATGTTATGGAAATCGTATTAAGTTAATGGAGTCTATAGAAATTGTTTTAATTTCTTGAAATGTAATGCTTTATTTCCAACAGATAATTTAAGTAAATCTCATTTCATCTAATCTTGGTTAGAACATAATTTTACTAATATAAATGAAAACGTGGCTCATTCCATGTCCAGCGTTGCCAGATCTGAGTTTATTAGTAATATGCTTTGAAAGGGGGATTTAAAATGTTGCGGTCAATATCATAAAAGGATATTCGATCTAGGTCAGCTATTATGATTAGTATGGGCCGCCAAAATACTCCCAGAAAAATCTTTTACAGCATTATTTACTTTAATCACTAAAATAAAAACAGGTGAAAGCAAACCTTCCTAAGACGTATTATCTCTGTGGGAAATTCTAAATGCCCTTAATTTCCTTTAGATCTGGCAACTCTGCTTTTCCTACCTGGCCTCACTGTAGCAATCTTCAAAGTTGAACAGATTATACGTCTTGGATTTAACTGGCCTTACGCCAGCACGGAGTATGGCAATTTGAGAAGCCCATAATAGTTTGTGGAATTTGCTTGAAAGAAAAGTCAATGATGGTGAAGCCATATATCTAAAATGATATATATTCAATGATTTATAATCTATTCAACCTCTGCATAATTGTGCAGTATTTGAACATAAAAGAGAAAACACTAAAATATTCTTCAAGGGTAAAAATTCATCACATACTAAGTTTTTTTTTTTCTTAAATAATCCTAAACCGATTTTTAAATAATCTTACACTGACATATGAACCTACATTAAATTATTTACCAAAAGTAACAATCCACCATCTTCCCTCTTCAATGAAAACGGCTATTTATTTCCCATACCTGAATCTACAACTTTTCTGTGAATAATATAACATGACATATAAATGTAAGAAGATTAAGACACTAAATCAGAAATGGCAAGCAACAATCCTCCGTTGCCTCTGTGCATAAAAGCCCCATCCCTTCTCCCCGGCATCGCTGGGAGAATTATAACCTTTTCTTGTCCTTAAGCTAAAGGGTGTTTGAAGGGGGAGTTACAGTTTCAACGACTTTAATGCCCTTCGCGTTAGATTAACATGAGAACGCAGCGTCGCATTTCAAGAGTCAGAATGCCATCACCGATTAATGCTGGACAAACGAGTTCCCCTAAGGTATCTCATTTTTTTCTTTATAAAATGTAGAGTAAGTTGTTTGAGGATTAACATTAGGTAATAGGGCCTTCAAAGATATGTCTAGTGAGGCTAAAGGTAGGGAATTGTAACAGCGGATAAACAAACACACTCATGATTCGCGCATGTATAAGATTGCAGATCTTAATAGAATTTAGATGTTTCTAATATGAAAATTAAAATATGGTGGATAACCAGTTTTAAACGGATTAGATGACTCAAAAACTTTACTTTCATTCTCCTACACTACATTTCATCCTACATTCCTTTAATCAACACAACAGTCTTTGCTAACCCTCTCAAATTCAAAACTTCAATCCGAACCCCAGTCTACCCTATAGTCACTGATTTACAACCCTTTTAAATTAAACCTCTTCCCTCAGTCCTCTTAGCTGCCTCTCTTACACTATTTCCAGGCTAGTACAGTGGTAGCGTGTTTGCCTAGCATTCGCATGGCGGCAGATCGATCCCAGCCTGGGACCGTGAGTTTAAACGGTTTACTAGGGAGAATACTGCTGTGGTTGGGCACTCCAGTGGGGGGGGGGGGGATTGGGATTGCCTGGCTGACGTTCTGGTGAACATCTATTCTAATGATACTGGAGCTGAAACCCGACACCATTAACCCCATTCGAAGGTCATACATGAGAGACATCTGGAGATTTCCAGTTACGGAGATTTCCAGGTACGGAGATGTGCAGGTCAAGTCAAACCATTCCAGAAAAATCTTTTAATTCTCACTTTTCCGATAGGAGTTGGCTGGGTTTCAGCCAACACATTCCCTCGGTATCTCTTTTTAAAAATACACAAATAAACATTGATAAAAATGAATAAATGAAAGGAAAAATTGGTTATTTTAGGCTTCCCAAGAATTCTCATGTAGATTTTGTAAAACTGTAAAAAAAAAATGACCGCTACCTTTTTTTTATTTTTCTTTTTATTTTTTTATTTTTTTTACCAGTCTTGAGCTTATATACCCGTTATTATGAATCCTATTTTTGGAGAATTTTCTGGAAGTCTCAGTTAGTAAGTGAAAAGTGCCAAAAATAGGATGGAGTAAAAATTCCAATCTGATAGCTAGAGGTCCTTTTGGAAAACATTTAGGGTGGATAGCAGCTATCGATTTTAGGAGGGAAATGGCGTATGGCGTTTCATCTCATTTTCAGATAACGCAATAGAAATGTGCAATGTAATAATTGAAAGAACTTCACTGTTACATTTATT
Organism: Palaemon carinicauda; assembly: GCF_036898095.1. Taxonomy (NCBI): domain Eukaryota; kingdom Metazoa; phylum Arthropoda; class Malacostraca; order Decapoda; family Palaemonidae; genus Palaemon; species Palaemon carinicauda. Next base: position 106,006,692 of record NC_090745.1, on the reverse strand, counting down.
TATGTGGTATAGATAAAAAATGTATTGGCCATCTCATATGACTATTAAATATTTATTTATACCTACTTGAAATTGTGTAAATCATGTTTGTCTCAGAGACTCGATTTTAACATAAGTAAATATTTGCTTATTTCTATGTTTTTATTTTTCTAAGATAATAGTCTAAAAAAGCAATGAAAATTACATCGTGTTTTTATTAATAATCAGGATATTTTATTACGAGAAAAATTATACAATTGACAGTTCGCCCTACGTGGTACAGTATAGACAGCATTAACGACTCTTTAGAACATCTATTCTGTCACATTTACACTGTTTTTTTTTTTTTTTTTGCTTTACTTTTAACTATTCTTCTGCCGTTCTTTTTATTTAGCTTTTCAACTTCTTTCTTTTTTATACAATTTATACATCCCATTCAAGATTATAGTCTTCAAACCAACCTAATGAAAATCAGGAAATTTGTTTCGTTAAACACTTGTATAATAATAATAATAATAATAATAATAATAATAATAATAATAATAATAATAATAATAAAATTGAATGAAAATTGTATTAACATACAGATAAAATTAACAGCAAAGAATTAAAATAGGTAAATAACATGTTTTTAAAGGTTTAGGAATAATTTAATTTACCGATTTTCACGCCTGAATACATGAATATTAAAAAAACCCTAAAATGTACACAAATTGAAAATAATCATAAATATCCCCAAATTTCCCTTGAAGGTTAAACTAATAAAACAAGGCAACCATAAGTAACTCATCAATTCTAGTGAAAGCCATTATGGTGGGATATAAATGGAAAAAAGTTCATTGAAGTTTAAAATAATATGATAAAGAACCTTTTAAAAACTGATGAAAAT